>NC_050180.1:10336915-10399415 GCF_008315115.2 Sander lucioperca
TTAGGTTGACAAAATGAATTTCGACTCTGTCATTGCAATGAGCCTGTGACATCAGTCCAAGTCAAAGCGTGCCTTTAAACAAAAACAAGAACAGCCTGACAATTAGTGTAATAAACTAATAGGCTGTTTTTTGTGAGAACACGTTTATCATAAAATGAGTAAAAGACATGGAAACTACAGTACTTAAAGTACAAATGTACGCAGAAATTACAAATGTAAGCAGATGGATGTGTATTCATGGGAGCAGCTGCAGGTTTAATACATGCTTTTCACAGCTACAGTATCTAGGACTTAAATGAGACCTGTTATGCTTTTCTGTATTTTCTGTCATATCTGGCTGACAATGTCAATTTCTCCCCAATTGCATATCACATTTCTGATGGAACATGGGCCGGCTGTGGCTCAGGTGGCTGCGCCATCAGTGTGTCAATGTGCGTCCAATGAGCAGGCGGCACCTTGTATGGCAGACTCGGCCACCAGTGTATGAATGTGTGTGAATGGTGAATGTTACTATGTAAAAGCGCTTTGAGTAGTCATTGAGATCGAGAAAAATACTAGAAAGCGTTATGTGAGTGAAGTCCATTTACATGTCCGGTTGTGTAGTGTTTGGTTTGGAAGTCTTTTTTGGTGATTGTTCTTACGGTATAAAGTCCTGCTATATACTCAGTTGCAGCCAGACTGTACAGAGACAGCAACAGCAGAGCACAGATACGGAAACGCTGACCAATAAAAGCAGACTGAGCTTTTTGGGGAGAGGGGGCTTAAAGAAACAGAGAGTCTCAGAAAGATGCTAAATACAGCTGCAGCAGCCATGGGCGGTATTAGAAAAATGTGGGTTTTTTTAACATTAAAGCAAGCATGTAACTATGTTCTAGTAGAGACACAAAATACAAATATGAACATGAAAACAGTATATAATAGAGTTTAGTAGTAGTATAAAATACCTCTTCCTTAATCTAAGACAAATGTAATAGGATTTAGAAGATTTAAAACAAATGTTTAGATGTTTTTCTAAGGAGCCAACTCAAACTTTTTGAGTTTAAAAAACATTGTGTCTAAATGCCTAATATAGGACCTAATATACCAAGGCAGAATGTGAATTGTCAAACAGATGCCACAATTAGGCACATGCACCATCTCTATGGAAACTCATGATGTACATCTACCATTTTTAGGTTGTTAAAAAGAAAAAGAAAAAAGCAATTTAGTGGTTAAAAGACAAAGGAAGATAGAAACAATGAGTAAGAAAGCATGAACCTAAAATATTCACCATGTGAAGTGAATGAAATCTAAGGCTTTCATTACTACTGCTTTTAATCATCCAAACTCGTCAGACAGCACAGCCTGAGACATCTATGTGTGCTTGCCCATATCTGTTGATTACATGCTATAGCAGTTTTATCAGAAAGCTCATTCCTGAATGTTGTTTATGAAGATGTGCGTGTGCACCGCTCCATGTGTTCATTAGGCCTGTAATGGGGGCAGATCTGAAAGCTTGAGGGTGTGAGAAGTTAATGTATGATCCTTTCCTTTAATATCCCTTCAGTGAACACACTGGTGTCCATGCGTCTAAATGGCCAATAAGTGTCTAATTTGCAGATCTCGGTGTGCAAGTAAGTAACATATGATAGTGTCTCCCTCTTCACATCTCATCAGCCCACTGCATAAAATCATCATTTAACTGAAGCTGATGGATGAAGCACGCCACACTATTGCCTGTTCTTCTGTTAGAGCTTGAAGAAATAGTGAAATGGTAAGAAAACTCAACACTGTAGGGAAAGCTATCCAAGTAAATAGCATTCATTACTGGAGGTATTATTATGATCCGTGTGTGTTGCACTGCCAAACCTTAAGTCTAGCATCCCCATTCATAGGGCCGATCAATCCATATATACATTAAGAACATTGTCATGTTAGCCTCTATAGTTCCACTGGGAATAAAATGGGAAAGGTGGTGGTGAGGGAGGGAACCTCTCAATGAGTGGACTACTCAGAACACATGCCAAATGATATTTGTAGGGTCATATATTGATTGTCACAAAATGGACCCTTGGTGCTCTTAAGACTGCCTGGGGGTATGGATTACATTCAACCCCTAATCAATTCATCTCTTCAAAGAAAGGCAATGAAAGACAGATAAATGGATAGAGGACAAAGGATGTAAAAATGAGAAACGGATGAAGGAAATAGATAAAGAAATAAAGGGACTCAGAGGAAAAGATAATCAGTGAGAGTCAAAGACAAGATTTACAAATATGGCTAGGGGCAAAATAAAAAGAATCAAGAACACAAAAATACTAAAACTGTTAAGAGAAAAGTTAAAGAAGCATTTAAATAAAACTGAATTCTATGCTATTACATTTTGCTTCGCTGTAACACTTCACCTTCCCAGTTTTAGACTGAATGAGACCTGTCAAGACACAAAGCCAGAAACTATGTGATGAAAATGTCCCATTGTGACAGTACAAGCTAACCATATCCAGTGGCACATTAAGATAGATAACAATGGCTGTCCAGGGACAAACAGTGATACTATTCTCTCAATATGCCTGGAGGCATTCCCAGATCAATAATTTTCTACTAGTTTGGCAAAATGTAATGTCAGTTTTAGATCACCTAGTAATCCCTACTACCCTGTTTCACTGCAGTCATAATACTATATAGAGCTAGACTATATATAACAATATCCTATAGCATGCTATGGAGAGCAGGATATTGTCTGTATTTTTGTTAGTGGAATATCAATATCAGCTAGTAGCTTGCATGTTGTCTTTTCCTGGTTTACAGGCTGCATTACAGTTCAGTCATACATATTCTAGGAGTGTTGTATGTCCAAATATCAAACATACCGCAACATACTCTGTCATGATTTTCTCAAAAAAGACGTAACTATCTTCAAAAGCAAATAAATAAAATGTCATCCCATTGCTGTGGTATAGGTAGGAAAAGCACAGGTGTTACTAATAATATTAACAATTGCTCCATTCTATTAATGTTTCCCAGTAAGCCATGATAGTGTGACAGTGAGTCAGCAATGAACACAAGTAATTAATGTAATTCAGCCATCATTCATTTTACTATTTACACATGTGCTTTTTTTACTCTGACAGGTCAACATTTTCTCTGTGAAAAAGGCCTATTTCGGACTTTGTCAAAATCACGCAGCCCAACTAATGTATATATAATGTACAGTATTTGACACTTGACATCTCTGCATCCCTTTAATTAAGCTTAATATTTTAGGCATGATAACACTTTCGGCAGCTACATGGGTCATGGTAAGTGTACCACTAGAAAAAAATCATGCTGATCATGTATCCAAGCTAATCACTTCTCAGCTAGCTAATCACTTTGAATCTCAATTTTGAGCAGTGGTGCTCGTTAACCTCGGTTTCTGACTCTGTTTGAGTTCTTTATGGATTCAAGTATGAAACATCATGTGAGTGAAAAGTTAAAGTAATAATCTCAAATATTTTCATTTGTATCAATGTCTGTAAGTCACTATCTATCACCGAATGAGGTAACACAATGGTCATTGAGCGTATGGCCCACTAATGAAAGCCCTTGGATTTGCAGTATTACAAACTGGGTGTCTGTGGCGACATTTCCGGGACAAAACACAAGTGGCGCACAGTTACCATCACCTAGCAGTGGTTGGGGTAGGCGCAACAGACTTGCTTTTCAACTCACTTGTGTGTGAAGCGCTGTACTTTAGATAGAGAAACACAGTGAGAAGCAGAAACAATGAGCAAAAGACATAGAGAAAGAGACTTGTAGAGACAGTGAGAGAGAAACAAGTGGTTAGCGTCAGAGGCAAAACATAGCACAGTGATAGAGGCCTAAGTCTGACCTTCTCACACTGACAGTGATAGTCTCCAGAGCTCCGTTACCTCTAATCTAGCATGACAGTCACACATTACAACTAATCTCTGCTGACAGGCGACCATATTGAAACAGACTAAACTTCCTGTCTTAAAAGTGTCTGGATCATATAGCTGAGGCCCCTTCCAGGGTTTCCCCCAGCAGAAGTTGTTTAGCCCGGTGGCAAGTGTCTTTTTTTTCGACGAGGGCCCGGTTGGGGCCAGTCACAGACTGATGGCAGCATTAATGTAGAGCCCAATAGATTCTGTGATAACAGAATCATGGATGGAATCGCAAAATTGAGAATTTAAAAAAGCCATAAGACAGAGTCCATAGGGCCCTACATTAAGTCAGTGCTAAAAGCTAACTGGAGATCTGAAAATATGACTACACCCCACCTTAACTGTAGTTTTAAAAAAGGTCTTAAAATACATAAAAAAATAATTCCCAGTGGCTTAGGCCCGGTGGGCCACCAGGCTTGCAATACACTGGGGGAGACCCTGCCTTCACTCAGGAAGATCATACAAGCTGAAATGTCAATTCTATCAAAACTAGTAGTATAGATGCAAGATACATGATTTTTGCGGTAATATATATATATATATATATATATATATATATAGTATGTGAAATTAGATGTAGTATAAGAGGGAAATAGGAATATTATTGCAATAAACTACTGCAGAAAATTGTGTTATGATTTTTGATCCAGCGTGGGAGTCGTTGAGCTCAATAAACTGCTTGACAGCCTGAAAGACGACTGAGAAATGTCAATAGAATTATCAAAAACAACAAGAGTAAAGAGTAATGAAACTTTCTGATGGAATCCAACTCACATTAGATGGATGAGCATTATCACACTTCATTTGGCACATTAATGACATTTTGAAAACAACCTTGACAGATTATGGTTAAATGTCAAGCGTTTATCTGGATGAATGGTACAGACTGTACAACAAAGCAGGTACAGAGTCCAACTAAAGGAAGTGGAATCTGTGATTAGCTGACAGCAGGAGGCAACTGGAAGTAATGCATAGGATTTGGCGAACTACCTGTACACACAATCCATCACCCACATGGTTTGTTATGTTAAGGCATTTGGATAGTTACTGTGACAGCTCTAAGCCCTCTCACACTCACATGGACAGTACCTCTGCTGAACAGGCACTTGACTTGACATAATACAGAAAGAGATGAAGGAAGGGAGAGAAAGAGAAACTAGGAGAGAGGAAGAAAGAAAAAGAGGTAAAGAGAGGGAGACAGAGAGAAAGAAAGAAAGGGTATTCAGACAGGTCTATTCCATGTAACAGTAAACAGACAGACACCAGAGTTCCTTCTGCCGCCTGAAATTACACATGCACTTCCTGTCTTCTCTTTCATCGCCATCTAATTCTGCATCTTAGAGACAGTGCTGCCACATTACAGCTGTCCTCATCTTGTTTTCATCACTGTCCTGCACAACATGCCCATCACATCCTGACCTTTATCTGCACTGGAATTCAAAGTTAACATCATTCTTATTGTCTCGGCTCTGAAACTACATGTAAGAAAATACTGTACCCAATAAGCCATTATGTGATGTCAAATGTGTACTTTATTCTTTCTTACTTTGTATGTTTCAATTTACAGACTATTCATTTTAGCCATCTATCCATCCCTCCAAAATGGTGTTTTGGGACTTCCCTACTATCCCTTCACCTATGTGGCCTATAGCAGTCAACCTCCACGTCAGTCCCAATGAACCTGTTTCTTGTCTAACATCAGTTGTGACATTGACTCGTTTATGCACTGACCCACAGGTTACACCTAAAAGGTAAAATCAGGGGTTCCACAAAGGACTTTTTTTTCTCCGTAAAAGAGGAGTCCTTTGAGAAAGCATTTAGACCATGCGTCAATAAACCTTGGACGTACAAGAAGCAGAGTAGGGATTTTTGGCAAATATTCACCTACTTCTAAGGTGCATGGAGTGGGGGAAAACTCAGAAGAGTATCAAGAACAAAAACTAGTTCACTGTCACTAGTTCACACTAGTTAATAACCCTGAGCCTGGTCAACAATGGGGGAAGTACTTGTATTACTTGGAGTATTTGGTCTCTGACAGCCAGCAGACTCAGAGCGGTTGTGGTTGCCAGAGATAACATGGACGTCTTGTCTTCATAGGCATAATACTTTGTCTAATTTGGACAAAATGTTGTGATTTAATGACAAATGCCAGTGCCAAACTGATGTTAAGGTCATTGCTTTCCCTACAAACACTACATTATAACTCAGAATGTACCATTCCACCATGTACCATAATAGCCATGGTACAAGCTTGTACATGGCCGTAGCGATGGTACAAGCTGTGACAAATATCTTCTTGCTTGTACAATTTGTAAAACTCTTATGTGCAATATTGCACAAGCATGTAGCAATTAAGAACAGCCACCAAATATCAACATGTAAATCCCTCAGATCACAAAATGTAGCTGTGAATTGTCAAATATCATGTCTAACAAATGTTGATCTGCAAACATAAAGATTTCCTTTGATTTGAGGGCCATGGGCTTCTCTACTGAGAAGTGAAATGTCACATGTCAAGGCTGGAGCAGGGCATACCAAGATAAGTTAACTACATTTAAAAAAGACTCACTGGACTTTAGGGCTGAGGAATTGACTTCAATCTCTCCCCCTGCGATCGGCTGGAAGACGGAGAGCTCGGATTGGTAGAGGTCAGGGCTGGGTGCTAGCCTTGTGCTAGCCACACCCCTCTGCTGGGCTTCCTGCTCCTCATACACCGCCATCAGCTAAAAGAGAAAAAAAACACACACAATGTAGCTGGTTATTCTTTTAATTTCTTCTATAATTTTCATCCATTATGAACACAGTAGTTGATCAGAGTGGAGCAGCAGGAATTATGTTCAAAGATTCTTATAGAGCTCTATTCACAGTCACTACAGGTTTTCTATTTGTTGCTCCCTACTCGCTTCTCACTCACACTGAGAGAAAAGCCACTCCAATTTGCTCCATTTGCTGCAATTTACTTCATTATACAGTACAATGCAAAGCAAGATTTAGAGGTAACGTGGATGCATACAATGTCAAGGAAAAAATGCTAACAGAAGCCACCAGATTCAGATCAACCCTTAGCACACAACCGGAGACAGACGTGTCTTACCTACTTAAAAATGTTAAAACTTGAGCCATATTTTGCAGCTATCCACAGGTGTATGATTACAGTTAGAAAACAGAAAGGACAACATTTTTGACTTGTAGAGACCAAGACAAATACTGCAATATGTTGGTAACATTTCTTTAAATGAAACAAGAAAAAAAGCATTGTAAAATCCTGAATGGCTTTGTTTGTACATGCACACTATTTCAGAGTTACCTTGTGGATGAGGACGCTATAGAGGACATCCAAGGAGCCCAGCATTCCTGTGACAGAGTGTGTGTCTACTGTTTAACAAATGCCTCCATTCGTGTCTCCACTCTGTATGTGTGTGTGTGACACCCTGCTAGCTCTAACTGTGTTATATAGTGGAATCCGTGTCTATTGAGTATTGCACTGAGTCTGCGTTTAGCCTAGCACAGGGCTTGTCAACACAGTGTTCTAGGGGCCTCCACGCAAAACCTGAATAGACCTGTGATGTGTGTTTGTGTATGTATGCGTGTTCTGTTCCGTGTCTATAGTGGCCAAGAGTAAAGAAAGGGGACTTTGCCAGTAAAGCCAGAGGCTTCCTGCTACACTGGAACCCACAAGTGTGCAACATACTCTCTCACTCACACGGACATGAGCATACTCATGCATGCTACAAACAGGCACAAACCATACAGATGTGAGTCACTGCACTGTGATTTGCTGGCTGGCTCTTCTGCACAAGACAGCAAAAAAAAAAAAAACAGTGAAGCCAACATTATGAAAATGTAATTCTTAAGTGCAAAGTGATGCCAACATTTCAGACTAAAAGCTTACGCAGGTGCTAGTACAGAAAAGTCCAGCGACGGCATATTTTTTTTCAAGGCCAACCTGACGATCAAAGCAGATTTTCACTGCAAGTTTCTTTATCTGGTTTTTGATAAATTAGGAACCGGAAAAGCACAACAAAAGCTCCTGCTCTTTCTCTCGATCCTTCTCTAGCTCTTTCTTTTAAAAAAAAAAACGAAATAAATAATTTTCCAGGCACTTGTATGTTACTTCATGCCCCTGCAAGCCCTGTGGCACTTGTGGCTCTGGGGAACTGAGTGTTGAGGCACTTATTTTTGAAGGCTTCTCCTTGATCTGCTGTGGCTTGTATTGTACCTCATTTGTCTGTCATTTTGGACAAAAGCATCTACCAAATGAAATTATAAATGCAAAAGCTCCATATCGATACTGAAGCCTTTTTTCAAAGTACACAAGCATTTTTACGTGTGTATGTCTGCATGTAGATATATATAGTTTAGATGTGCCCTTTCTTTCCAGCATGACCTCACCAGGCAGAAAGCAGAATAATATCAAGTTATACAATATCGCACCTTTCTATTCACACAAACTATTCGGCACAACTGATGCCTCTCAGCCTCGCACACATTCATGTTCTGTCACGGTCCCCTTTTCCATCTAACACATCGTTCTCATCATCTAGCTCTACCTTCCCTCTTATAGCAACCTCTTCTTTTTGATTTGCCTTCTAACTTGCTTGTTGTTTACTGCCATCTTCTTTTCTCTACACTCATCTCCTAGCTCTCTTCTGTCTCAGCACTTGATTAACACCTTTCTGTCATGAGTATAAAACCTTTGTTTTGGTATTTTGATATGCTTAGTTAGCATTTGTCACTTTTCTGTCAAGCTGCTTTGGTGCAACCCTTTAAGAAGTACTGTCCAGCAGCTACCTGAATGGATGGCGAAAAAAGCCAGACCAGAAAAAGAGAGATGGGTAGATGAGAAAATGCACACATTTACTAAAAAAAAAAGAGCTTACATTCTTATCCAGTTTGAGTAAATATGTCTTTTCAAGAGAGTAGAACAAGAGTAATAGCTTCCTGATGAACACACAGAGGAGAGGCAGAGATTCTTAAAAAAGAACATCAAAAACAATGACAGGACGAAAAATGGGTAGACAAATTCAACATAGCTTTGCTACGTCTCTTAAAAAGCAGATGTGGAAAGAAAGGAAAGCCAGCCAGACGATGAGAGATTAGGACTTTGCCTCTGTTCTCTTCGACAGGGGACTCAAAGACCTGCCAAACAAAATGACACCGCATCCTGGGCATAAGAGTGAGAGAGGGTGAGAGAGACAGAAAGGTGAGGCTGCATGCTCTCCATGCAGAAAGCACAGACAGAAAAAGAGAGAAATGGCCATTGGAAATGTGACAGACCGAAGCCGAGAGAGAATTGTAATGATAAAAATGAGGGGGACTGACAGGTGTGCTGTACTGTAAAAACCTTTGGGATGTCAGAGAGTATGAGCAAAAAGCAGACCTGAAGCTTGGGATTGTCTGAGAGTGTCGCTGTGTCAAGTGTGAGTGCAATGATGTGACCATTTTCAGCAAAATGAAACTTTTTGTTTTCTTCTCAAGACTAGTGCTGCATTGTGAGCTTAGGAGATGTTTCCATACACACCAGATGTTTTTCAGCCTTTAAGTTAAACGTTACTTTTAGTGACGTTTAACTAGCGACCTCTAGCTCACCCAGTAGAGTGAGCGCCCCATGTAGGCTGAGGCCTTGGCAGCGGCCCGGGTCCAAATTCGACCCACGGCCCTTTGCTGTATGTCGTCCCTCCTATCTCTCCCCTTTCCTGTCTTCAAGTTATCCTGTTGATTAAAGGCCATAAAAAGCCCCAAAAATTATCTTTAAAGTAACCAAGCACTGCTACTGGTGTGTGTCTCCGTCATGCTATTATATGTAGCATCTAACCTTCTCATCAGCTATCCTGTCAACAACCTTGACAGACTCAAAGACAAAGATGCTGGTAACTTCAGATTTCTATCTTTTTTTTTTTATTTCAGCTTCCTGTCAAAACACACATTTTACTTTGATCGTGTTGCTGACAACCTCAAGAAGAAAATACTTGAGCTCAAAAATGCATCTGAGTGAGGTATGAGGCTTCATTGTGTCTTCATTTGGGTGTGGGAGGAAGTGCAAAACAACAAGTCGTTATGGTACAAACCATATTTAAGTGTGTTTCGTTGTGATTATTTGTTCAAGTAAAAAAAAAAAATCAGATGCCAGGTTCCATCACAAATGACAATGCCGTAGCCAGTTGAGCTAGAGCTTAAGGACACTTTAACAGTAAAGATGGCAGCCTTGGGGTTAACCGCAGCTTGTTAAGATGTCCATACTCACAGAACCACTCCACTTGTAACAAAATGTTTTACAATGAACTTATGATGATGTGTAACTTTCCTTGGATTATATATTATTGACAAATTACAGAAATGTTAATGATCCACTTTAGGTTGTCAGCTGTACAATCATTTAGTTCAGCTTTAATTATAAGTGCACATACAGTAGAAAACCAAATGTTAAAGCTAGCTAAACCTTTCCCCCTAAGGTTACTTATAAGCTCTCTCTCCACTCCCTATATCCATTACTGTGTGGTCAATACAAGGTTCACACAGGTTACTTAGGACAAGTGGAAGCTAGTGGGAGGTAATTTGGTGTGTGTGTGTGTGTGTGTGTGTGTGTGTGTGTGTGTGTGTGTGTGTGTGTGTGTGTGTGTGTGTGTGTGTGTGTGTGTGTGTGTGTGTGTGTGTGTGTGTGTGTGTGTGTGTGTGTGTGTGTGTGTGTGTGTGTGTGTGTGTGTGTGTGACTACCTGACCTGAGATCTTGGATAAATCAAAGGCCTGACCAAACAAGCCAAACCAAACCGCTAATTAGCTTATGAAGCTAGTCGTCGGGGCACAGTTAAAGTAAAAAGAAATCGCTATTTCCACTAACAAGGCTCAAAATAGCACCACACTTTCACGGTAGCATAATGAGGGTCCCTACATGTAAACCGAAGCATTGAGAACTTTGTAAGTGTACAGACGAATGCCGTGCTTGAGCTATGTTACTGGTTACTGGTTACACGCCGTTCGTCGTTCGACTGGTCGTGACTGTTTTCCCAAGATGGTGCCTGACTGTATACGTGAACGCTACTGTCTTTATAAACTATCTTTTTAATAAACTGTCTGTACACAAAGTTCTCAATGCTTCGGTTTACATGTAGGGACCCTCATTATGCTACCGTAGAAGTGTGGTGCTATTTTGAGCCTTGTTAGTGGTATAGAAATAGCGATTTCTTTTTACTTTACCTGTGCCCCGACGACTAGCGTTATAAGCTAATTAGCGGTTTGCGATAAAACTGGTCACATTCACGCAATCACCCCTAAGATAGCAAGATTTATATGCAAGGGTAGGCTATGTATTGGCATTGGTAATGACTGGTTATGGTAGTATTTATGAGCACACCCTGACGTCTTCTGACAAAAGAAACAAAAGAATATGTAAACAAGAACAACTTTGGCTGCATTAAAACACATTATATGTAATCAGAGAGAGCGGGGTGGCACAAGCCTACTGCACACCCACATAGGTGTATTCAATCATTCAGGCTACATCCACACTACTACGTTTTAATTTATTTATTTATTTTTTTTAAAAGGGTTTTTGAGCTTTCATTTAGGACAGATTAAGTCAGGAAAGTGGGAGAGAGAGGGGAAGACATGCAGCAAAGGGCCGCAGGTCGGAACCGACAAGGAGCAACAAGGACTGAGCCTCTGTACGTGGGGCGCACGCTCAACCAGGTTAGATAACCATGTGCCGTTTTTTCAGTTTCATTTTTAAACAGCGTTTTTTAAACAAAAAGGATATCCGTCGACACAAGCGTTTAGGCATAGGCTAGAGTCCTAAAAGGCAGCCGATTGTCTAACGTTACACTGCAGTTGAAAATCAAGAATGTATAAAATGAAAATGCTTTGGAGAAAGAACAGCAATGGCAAAAAGTAAGACCAAGAATTTATTTGCTTGGCCGAAGACGAACTGTTACTGAAAGGTAGGCCTATGTTTTAACCGATAAGACTGACGGACATACAGTAGATGTCTGCGTCATCGTTTCCGAAGGTCTCCGTTTCTGCCTACCCAGACTACAACACAATCCTAGTTTCAAAACCTGAACATTTCCAAAGGTCTCTGTTTTGGGGGCTCAGAAACGTCAGAGTAGTGTGAACACGGGGCATAAATGTATCAAACAATATATAAAAAGAAATTTACATTAGTGTGGATATAGCCTCAGGCTGATTAGACATCAAGCCAGGTTGCAATTGGGTAGAGATATGCTGGGCATGACTTGAGATCATGAAACTCCTTGTACAAATACAAATGTTGATAACATGAAACAATAATGGTCTAATTTCTTACTCCCTGACAGGTGCTGTAATTGGAGATTAAACACGGACTGTACACACCTACATAGTCTTGGGAAGAGGTCTAAGACAACAAAAGCAAAAACACCCGCGTGGGTGCATGGACCAAGAGTGTGTAGAGGCTGCACAAGTCCAACTGGGATATTAATATTGACTGATTTACTTGCCATTAACAATTGTGCAATTTATATTATTAGATATGAATATATGGGGCCAGAGAATGACATGCACAGTCAGCTAATGCTAGATTGTTTATCTACAGACAGAATCAGCATGCTGCTAGTCTTTTTGACACGTTTTACAAAGAACAGCCTACAGTGTTATTTTAAGTGTGTGCATGTGTGCGTGTGTGTTGTTTGTGTGTATGTGCGTGCGCGTTTGTGTATGTGTGTGTGTGAGAGAGAGAGAGAGAGAGAGAGAGAGAGAGAGAGAGAGAGAGAGAGAGAGAGAGAGAGAGAGAGAGAGAGAGTGTAGGAGAGAAATGGAATGGAGAAGTGCAGAGTTGGTTCCTTTCCTTTTATTAAAATTAAAAGAGCACATGAAACTGAGATAGGTAGATTAATAGCAGTTCAGGATTTAAGTGCATAACATGGCATCAGTGCTCGCACACACACACACAACCATCTTTTCGCACATCATACCCTTTATAATCGGGTCGATTAGGGCCTGATTGATTTGGTTGGAATGGATCGATAAAATGCTACAATCAGCCAAATGCATGAGTGTATGCACAGCTCAGAGACAGTTAACACACACATACACACACAAACACTCTCTCCCTCACATGCGCACACACACACACAATCTTTAAATATCCTTAATCTATCTGTACACCACTGCGCTTTGAAATCCACTCATGACCACTTACCATTAAAAAAATCTATGATGCTCAAATGCGTGTGTGCGTTTGTGTGCTTTGGCATCTTATGCAGTCAGCAATATCTTTAGCAATGACCAATCCATCACCATAGCCTTAACAACAAATTGAAGGGATGAGGTGACTACACATTAAGGCACCTGTCCATCATATGTAGAGTGTGTGTGTGTGTGTGTGTGTGTGTGTGTGTGTGTGTGTGTGTGTGTGTGTGTGTGTGTGTGTGTGTGTGTGTGTGTGTGTGTAGCTCTGTGTATAGTCAGTAAATGCTGTCTTACACAGATTATTATATAGGTTGATTACAGCTGGCTCAATTGGTTTTGAGTGTGATACATTAGATGATTGAGGGAAGTTAAGATGGTGTACTAAAATAACAATTTTCTATTTTTCTCCCTGTGAATATGATAATTTACTGCCAACTGTGCTATTTCAGCGTTTCATGTTGCTTTTTCATCAAAAAGGAATGTTAATAATGAGCTGCAATGATCTGAATTCAACAATAAATTCAGGATAATAAATGTGTCATCCAGGTTCAAAATCACAGAACTCTTACTCTGACACAAATGTTCCTCATAAGAAAGAGGTTTGATCACTCAGTGACACACACACACACACACACACACACACACACACACACACACACACACACACAGTGGATAGACTGACAGCACCACCTAGCTCTACACAATAGAAGCTGCATCTGAAGTGAATCTTGAAGCCACCAGTCAACCCCCCCCCCCCCCCACCTCACAACCCTGGCCCTTACTGTCTGTTATTGTGTCAAATATGTTTCCTATTCAAACAAAAGCATTCTGCCTGTGAAAAGAGGAAGAGACAAAGACAAAGCACTTCAATTACTTTGTTATTACTTATATGTCTGTATACCTGTTTGTCTCTCTCGGCTCAAAGGAAGAAAAACTGTATGGAAAAGCAATGGCTCAATGCCTTGTGATATATGCAGAATGTTTTTCCATCAATGAAATGTGTTTTTGAGCTTTGGTGCTACATCCATCCCCCTCTCTGTCCGTTAGATGTAATGCCAAAGTTAAGAAAAGAAAGGCATTTGTATGTCTCATGACGTACTTTTGATGAAGCTCTTTGTGGTGCACCCATTAAAGAAGTCAGTGCAGGTTTGCTAATTTAAGGAAAGATAAGGTCACTTTGGTAGGCATACAGTACATGCCCTCTGCAAAGCTAGCATGAGAAGTAATTTTTAAAAAGCCTTGCACATTTCTGTGATGCCCATAAAATATGTAATTGTACAGATCACAAAGAGAATTTGAATGAACCCTGAGGCAGGTCAGCTTTTCTATGCTAGGCTATGTACAAGTTGGCCTTTTCGTCTTTCATCAGCAAATATTCCTGCTTAGCGCTGTTTCCCCTCTGGCTTCACTCTGCCTCCTCTCATTTCCCCTCCCTTCTCTTCCCGTTCTCCGGTCACCTCCTCTCTTCATAATTTGCTTCCTCTTATTTACCCTGCCTACGTTTGCTTCTCTTTCTCTCCTGCTCCTGTTGTCCCTCTTCTTTCCCTTCGCCTCCTCCTGTAACCTCCTCCACACAGCTTGCCTCTCCAGCTGTCCCCCTCTCCCCTCTGAGTTGCAGTGGTTCCGTACATATCAGCTGATGTAAATCATCATGTTCCAGCACTTTGCTCTATTGGATACACCCACAAAGCAACAAAGAGCTTATCGATTAACACATGAATCTGATATACCCGCACTCACTCTCTCAGTCTCGATACACTTAATCTTGCTATGTTAATCCTTTGTGTTTTTTTCTCTCCCAGTCTGTCCCTTTTTTTTCTTGTTTTCCTTTCTTGTAATATCTAAAGAGTTAAACATCAACAACAATACATGTATATACAGTCAAAACACACTTTACACAAATGGATATAGTAAAAGTATTCACATATATACAGCACAAAAGGATGGGAGACACACACACACACACACACACACACAGACACACACACACACACACACACACCTCTGACTGTGACCTCTCTGCTACAATCGAACCATCGCCATGGTAATCCATAATCAGGATGGTGTTGTCTCCGTATGGAGAATATGGATGAATGAAATCCACATGGTCAGCAGTTTGAAGTGTTTGTGTAGGTTTGTGTCTCTGTGTGTGCTGACCCTCTATTGATCTCCAGTCACCTCACCTCTCAGTAGAGCATGAGGAAACCAGACAAGACAGACAACAAGAAAAAGACAAATGGGGGACAGAAATAGTACGAAGAATGAGAAACACAGACATTAAGACAGAGGGAGAGAGTCCATTTACACAGTAGAGACAAAATGACAATACATTCTGAAAGACATATAGACGTTTTTATTGAGAAAGAGAGAAAGCAGAAACAATTCAACTGTCAAAAGTAGAGCATCCTCCATCAGCACCAGCAGCACAACTGCTCTGTGACTTTGTGAACTTCAGTGTCTGTCACACAGTGAAAATATGATGGCAACTTCTGTTTCCTCAGTCATGCAGAAAGTGTGTGTACTTGCCTGCATCCATATTTTCATGCATGCCCGTGAATGTTTGTGTGTGTCCCTGTATTCATACATAGTACATGTAAGAATGAAAAATGCAATAATTTGCGTTGGCCATCTACCACCGCCCTCCTGAGGCTGTATGTAGACCACACTTGGCCATATGGAACAGCATTATGGAGACACACAATGGCACAGATGGACACATTCTGTGCAGGCCATATTCTCAACGATCCACCAGTAGCGGTCTGAACGACAGTACTCATAAACCAGAGAAGCCTATTAACCAGAGGAGCCTGCACCGGCTTCACCCACTGTGAAGAAGGGAGTAATTCTGTATCAAAGTTTTTCAAAGTGGATATACTGTATTATTCACAAATTTGGAATCATTCTCATTAAAAGTAAAAGAAAAAATGCAAAATGCAAAAATGTCAGAAGAAACTCAAGCCTAAGAGGTGTTTTCAAAACTTAGTCTACCCTCAGTGATATAAATGAGGGTTTTTGATACGTCTTGATCGGGAAGAATCTGGCGATACGATACGTATCATGATACATGGGACACGATTCAATATATTGCAATATATTTTCGATACTGTGCATAAGGCGATATATTGGGATTTTTTTCTAATATAATTTTATAAAAACTAATATTTAAAAAAAGACATCATGTGCAAACTGCCAGTCTGGGATTGTGGTTCACAGGTTCTTAGTGAGCAAATTTTGATATGCTAAAGTAGGCCAAAGTTCAGCCATAGCTACATTGTTAGCTTCAAGCAAAAAGTCAGGCCCTGCTAGGCACTGTTAGGCAAGGACACTAGTGGTGTGTCTCAGCATAGCCATCTAGCGGTATGGGGTTTAAACACAATATAAACGTGAACCACTGTCTTACATGAATATTTTTGAACGTAAACAAAAAATAAAAAAAAATAAAAAAATCGATAATGCTTTTTTGAAAATCGATACAGTATTGCAAAATAAAATATCGCGATACTCAAGTGTATCGATTTTTTCTTACACCCCTACTGAATATGTATCTGGTGTATTGAAATACCAGCTGAAGCCTACTAAATTTGGCACACATTTATTCACAAGCTACTTGATCCAAATACTGAATGTCCTGGTTCAAAACTATTATGTTAATTAGCTTAAATTATTGATCTGGCACGAAGGAAAAACTGGTAGAATGTGAATCCTGACACTGATGTACACGATCAGCTTGAATGTTTGACTAGAGAAGACATATCACTCTGTTCATGTGGTGGGAATTACAAAAACACTGATGTTACAGAGAGTACTTTCTTCCCTCACATATAATCTTTCGCCGAATACAGACACCAGTTTGCAGAGAGCACACAAACTCAACAACAGCCAACTTTAATTTTGGCTTATCAAGTTATTCACTGAATTAATGTGGATTAGCATTAACTGATATAACCAGTCGCCAAAACCTTCGTCATTTTCACCAGCGAAAGGGACGGTCAGCGCCAGCTGAAAATGGGAAGCTGCTCCCTAAATGTTTTGTACAATAACAAATTCATTAGCGTCTGAGTTCAAATATCCATCACAGTTTCCAAGAGCCCAAGAAATCCCCTGCTTTGTCTAACCAGCAATTCAGAAACAAAAGATATTAGGATTGAAATTATATAAGAGAGAAGAAGCAAATCCTCACATTTGATAATCCTACGACAGCAAATACTTTGTTTCCTTGATAAATGCCTTCATTGATTATTCAATTATCAAAGCTGTGGACAATTATCCATGATAAACTCACTGATGAATTGATTAATGTAATGTAATTTTGTTTCCGCACGTGTCAAGAGCAATTTCCCCACACCAACTATAATTAACAACTGTATTCAACCATTAGAACGGACAATGTTTTGATCCAAGTTGGACCTTTACTTGACCCAAGTTGATATACGCTACATTGTCGGACAAAATGCGGGACACTTGAATGTTACACCCATATGTGATTGTTACAAATCTCGTTAAAAAAAACCCAAGGACATTGGCATTTTGCACACTCGTCCAAAACAAAACTCAGAAAACCATTTTTTTTTTTTAATGGACCTTGCTTTGTACAAGAGGGTATTGTCATGTTGCATTATCATTTAGGTGTGCAATTACAGTGAGATCTAAAATGTTAATGATGTACTGTTGTTAAAGCGCCATGCATAGCCTTTAAAGGTTGTCAATGTTCAACCAACATCAAGGTTTAGTCTACAGCTCTCACATCTCCTGATAGCTCATTTATCCAGCCTTCCCTCCCTTCCTTCACTCCATTCATTCTAACATCTTATCTCATTCAATTGGCTCTCCACATAACAATGGATGTCTGAGTGGCTTTTGAAGTTGGATTTGCTGTCTGTCAGATGTGACTGATTAGGCTACACACACACACCCATACACACTATGTTCTCTCTCACATACATGTAAACACAGCTTCAAACAAGTACACACAGTGTTTTCATGGTGATTATCTGAGGCTTAACATGTCAAAACCCTAAGCAGTAATAACTGTCAGCTGACAGTCCTAAACCTGGATCAATGCACCACACATACATCCATGCACATAGACACAGAAACAAACAAGAATGAAGAAGAGAATTAATTGCATCACACTAGGGCTGGACCATTAATCGAAAATGTATTGACATCGAAATTCTGAAGTGGTTATCGACGTATTTTTCCCATGACAATAATTTTCGATAATTTATTTCTGTTGATAGGCCTACTTTCTCCTTAAAAACATTCTACTGTGTGTGCAGGTTCCGAAATTAACACTCGCCAGTCACTTGCGGGACTGATACAACTCCACGCGGCCCGCAGCGTCTATGTCCGAGCCTGTCTCCAGCGCCTCCACCTGCAGCTTGTGAGCTGTGTGTCTGCCTGGTATACTCTCGGACGGCCGATTTAACTCACCGGTCCGCATCAATATAGTTTCATGTGTCACGTAGCTCTCCACAAGCAGAAAAAAGAGGAGCTTAAAACGCAACTTGCTGGTTCAAAGTTAGGACTAACAAGTTAATTAGCAGTTAAGAAATAGACTGTATAGCCTATTTACATTTTTATCATGCAAAAGACGCTTTTCAAAACTTTATACAAAAAACTGTATCCCTCGTGGAATCACAACATTTTTTTAATCATCGTTCATGTCTCGTTATCGAGGTAAAATGCGCAATTAATCATGATTTTGATTTCAGGTCATATCGTTCAGCCCTACATCACACCTACTAGTACACAAATGATTAGCCTTCTCAAGAGGGACTGATACAATGAGCAAAAAGCATGATTTCAAATTGTTCTTTAATAATAATTTCTTTCCAGAAAAAAGGATAATCATAAATATTTAATTCCCTTGTTGTTGTCCCTATACAGTGTTGAAAACTTTAACTTTAAACCGCTTTAGCCATTCACACGTCTATAATCTGTACCCACGTTGGGGATTATAGGGTTAATTGATAAAAGGTTGTCTCCTGACCCCCAGGCAGCTTATCTGCTTCACAGCTGAAGGAGAACAATCAATCTCACCATGTCACTTTAAACCAGTGCAAGAAAATACTTCAGAAATACCCAACAACATTAAATATTTCTACCCAGGAAGGAACAACTTTAACTTTAACACCATTTTGAATCAACAATTTCTGTAAATCAATTGAAAAACTAAAAAAAAAAACGATCTCGATAACTTAATCAATCACCCTAAAGCAGCTTCTAATAGGTTTAGTTATATATTTATGAAGATAGATCCTATGGTTCATAAAGACAGTATTTATCACAAGGCATTGCATCACAGAGTCTATTATCTTTTACAGGAGTTTATGTCATGTCTGTGTGCATGATAAGACAGATTTGAGGAATACCACTGTTTTCTGCATATTTTTGTAAATGTTGTCTTTGTCAAATGTCATTGTTTATGACAACTCTGAATGATATTAAAATCATATCTTCGTACAGCAATGGCTCTTTGGTTATTGACAGTGGGCGCAGAACTAATGATCCTTTCATTTTATTTATTATGCAGCATCAGATGGAATCCTAAAACACTTTCTTTTATATATATTGTAGGATTTAGTGTTGTCACATTTGCCACACACAAATTTCCAATTCTCTGTGAAGTTTAAATATTCAGCACAGATGTTGATAACACAGGGGCAGACAGACAAGTTAAATGTATCATTTGCTTATGTTTTATTATGAAAGAGGTGTGTCTAACTATAAGTAAATGTTCCTCTGACCATGGTGTTCTTCTTGTACATTTCAAACTGTCATGTCTGTGAAGTAGCAGAATTCATGTCTTAACAACTTTTAATTTGTATGGGGTTTTCATCTCAAGCAAATGTTTACAGTATGCCAAGACTAAATAGTATATCCTTTGTGTAGATAGAAATAAAGTGTTTCAGACAGAGTCGAACAAACAAATGGAGAGAAAGAATGACAAATGGATGGACAATCTGTCAGTCAGACAGAGAGACGACTTGTTTTATGAGCAGTATGATTCCTTTGGACTCTACAATACAGAGCAGACACAATTTGACCTTAATGATCTCCATGATTGGGCTGTTTCCATCTCTTCCTATGCAGAGCTGTGCAACTTTACTCAGTCTATCAATGTGTGTGTGTGTGTGTGTGTGTGTGTGTGTGTGTGTGTGTGTGTGTGTGTGTGTGTGTGTGTGTGTGTTTGTGTGTGTGTGTGTGTGTGTGTGTGTGTGTGTGTGTGTGTGTGTGTGTGTGTGTGTGTGTGTGTGTGTGTGTGTGTGTGTGCGCACGCGCACGTGCATAAATCAGAGTGAGGAAGAGAGGGAGCTAGTTAATATGTTTAGGGGTTTAATAGTAACGTGGGCTTAGCAGTACCTGAGTGTATGTGTGCACAATAGTAACATGCCATCATTCATATTAAACATACATACTAAGACTGACCCTGGTCAGGAGAATTGCAGCATAAATATGAACATTAAAATGTTTAAACAACCCAATGTAGTAGGGCTGAACGATTTTTGAAAATAATCTAATTGCGATTTTTTTCCCCAAATATTGCGATTTCGATTCGATTATTTTTTTAAGCTCTTTGTCTTCTGTATTATTCAACAAAGAATAATATAATAATGTATAGTATGAACACACAATTACACACTAGACAGTTAAATAAGTAAAAATATAGTATATATATACACACACACACACACACACACACACACACACACACACACACAATTTTTTACAGTGCACAGAGAGGAGCTGCCTCCAGCCCCTCCCCCTCGTGAAGTTGCGTGCTGCCGTGTGCACTTGTTCAGAGAGGCTATCGTTACGTTAGCTAGTTGCTGGTGTTCTTGCCGTGGGATTAACTGTACTAATAAAACCGTTGAAACACCGCGGCCACGCTGCTGTGAAAGCTCCCCGAACGTCATTTATCAGAGTCTGGTTGTTACCCCTCTCAGTGGCAGCTCCTCCACTCATATCTTTATAACGGAGCTAACCGCTAACCGGAGCTAACCGCTAATCAGAGCTAACCGCTAATCAGAGCTAATCGTTGCCAACCAAGCCTTGAGTTCTGTGTGCCTGTATCCATTAACTGCATGTATAGACTCAAGCCCGAATAAAACCCTTCATTTCATTAAAATGGCTGTAAAAGCTTTAAACTACAACTCAGAGTTGTTTGAATGACAGAAATCAGCTCAAGATACAGTGTAGCGTTAGCATGCTAGTTGATGCTTTCTCTACGGAGTGCAGACTGATTGCTCTCGTGAGTCATGTGACCAAATCGCAGCCTTTGCGATTAGGAAATCGCGTTTTAACATATCGCGATATTATCGAAAATGCAATTAATCGTTCAGCCCTACAATGTAGTATAGAGTAAAGTGAACTTCATGCACTGTCCATGTCTGTTTTGGAGGCCATCTGTACCGTGAGTCTACGTAATCCTCCTCTGTCTTCAGTGGTGCTTACAACCTTTACTACTATCTCTCATCATTTCCAATGTAAATATATTGTTACTGTATGTATCTAACAACAGAGCCAGGCATGGTTTTAGCAGCAAGTACCAGGTTGTAAAATATATGTGGACTTTAAAACCATTGCTTAAAGCTGGTTTTCAATAGTCTCATAGCAACAGCATGCAAGATGACCAGGTCCTCTCCCAAGCATCTGTTGAGTGCCAAAAATAAAGATGTTCCATGTCTTCATACTTATTCATCATTATCTTATACTTGGCAGCATAGCTAAGCTTAACTCTAAGTCCTGGCTGACTGTGGCAAGAGGTTAGGGGACAAATTGAGGCTGGATGGATGAAACTTTCTTGAATGGGGACAAACAAAATACAGAGCAAATGTTTTTGAAACAGAAATTAACTCAAACTGTATGATGTGTAAGTAATTTTGTGTCAAGTTATTGTCTTGCCAAGATGCAGCTGACAAACATTAAAGTAGGTTTAGGTTTAAGTGAATTTCCAACGCAACAAAAAGTGAAAGCTAAAAAACTGTTCAATCAAACACTGCTGACCTCGTAATAGCTTTGGCTCCATTTCTCTCTCTTGTGGACAGATTCTTTAGATTGTATTTCCTTTCTCCCACCCCTACATCATACTGTCTTACCTCCACCTACTCAAGGTGAATGACAGAAATGATGTGACGCCTACTCAGAGAACTGATGATCTGCGTGTGTGTGTGTGTGTGTGTGTGTGTGTGTGTGTGTGTGTGTGTGTGGAGGGGGGCAATTAAATGAGCCTGTTATCATCACTCACACATTCAGGGACAGGTTCACTCTTTACAAAGCTCTCACCGCCCAGCGCATTACTCTGTCAATGTATGTAAATCTTTCTGCTAACTGCTGGTTAGGTTCCACACACACACACACACACACACACACACACACACACACACACACACACACACACACACACACACACACACACACACACACACACACAGCATTTCTTTCAAAAAGGTTGACACAAGAGGTGGTCCTTCTAACATCTCTTTGATTGAGGTGAAGAGTAAAGCTCATAGCAACACAGAGTGATTACATTACTCTTCCTAAAAGATCATATCTTCTACTCACAAGACCATGAATCAAATCCATCTTGACACTAAACGATGTGTACTTAAAGGGACAATCCACCTTAATACAGACTACACACTGCCAAAAGCACAGCTGCGAAAGTCTCTCGATTAAGTTTTAGATTAGCCTACAATCTCTCAAGTAGATTTCCAAACATTTCCCTGAATGTGCCCGAGGCTTGCTGCACACCAAAATGCATTATATCTTCAAAGACTTATGAGGCTATGACTTGAGGCTTTTAAGTCATTAGATCAAGCAGCAAATGATGTTGTCTTAGAGTAATCATAATGAACTACAGAATGGGACCGGCAGGTCTTCAAAGGTTTCATGTAAGATATTTAACAGCTGGTATTTACCCATCCAAATATGCATGCTGTTGTAATATCACCTGATTTGACTGTATGGCAAAAAAGAATTATTTAGAATTTAGTTATTTCTTATAATCTCTCATTTTGAGAACAATCATTTAGTTTCGCTTGACCATAGCTTTCAAGACAACCTTGTGAAAAGAAGTTCATTTTCATGAGTCATTTTGGATTCTGTAGAATATCTTTTGTTAACTCAATGTGTTAAAGTTGAAACAAAAAAAAAACAGAAGCCCAAAATGCTCTAAAATGTCTAATACGGTACCAGAAATGCCATGCCATCAATCGGAACACAAAGCTTTTTTCTTAATCCCTGAATATGTGCTTAAGTCCTACAGGTTTGTAACACACTGTCAAAGATGGTGTACGTAAAGAGAGAAAGAAAAAGAACAGGCAGAAAAAAGGGCAGTGCATGGGGGCTCAAAATGTGAGCTCCTACTCTACTACTCCTAAACCTAATGGCTTTTTTTTTTGCTTTTCCTTTTATTATTCTGTCTATAACAGCTGACTTTCTTGTGTGTCTGTCCACACAACAAACAGGCATATGATGGACCCATTTTGAGTCATCTGGTCATTTACTTAGTACTATCCCCAACAAACCCCCCTTTCAGGTACTTGATTAAGATAATTCATCAGCGCAATGAATCCATGAGGAGGTGGACTTCATAACAATAACAATTAGTGTAACACACACACACACACACACACACACACGCACACACACACACACACACACTTTCATGCAGTACTGTATCCATCTATTCTAAGTCCTAGGTGCAGCTGTTTTCTTAATTAAGGCTTCATTTATTATGTTCATAATTAACCCTTTCATTTTCACCCTCTCTGCCTCTCTCTTTGTTTCATTTCAATCACTCTGTTAACCCCTTCTCTATCACTTCAAATCAATCTTCCATATCCTGCTGGTTGACTGCCTCATGCTGTCACCTCGTGCCCATCTCACACACCGTCACCATTAACCCCACATCTGTCTTTATTTCACCATCTCTTCCACAATTCTTTAATTACTAGCCTCCCTGTGTCTTTCATTTTATTCACTCTAGCAATTAACCCCTTTCTCTATTGCACCCCCCCCCCCGCCTCTCCTCTTTTCATATGCTCTTACACATTGCACCCATCCGTCTCGTTCCCGCTCTCTTAATGCTCTCATCGCCATCACTCCTCGCTCTCTCTCGCTCTCTGTCTCATCCTCTGTCCTAGTACACTCTCACAAACGCCATTACTCAATTAACCCCCCTGGTTCCTGGCTAAGGGTCAACATATGTATCAGGTCTGGATCATGTCTGTATGTGCCTTTGACAAATGAAGAGTCCACATACACACACACTCATGTGCACACTAAGGTGTGACTCAGAAATGATTGGATTCATTAGAGGAAAGGGTGAAAAAAAGAGGTGCGTGGTGAAGGGGAAGAAAGGGGGCTAGAGGAAGCGGAGGCCAAACATCGCTAAATGCTGGTAGAGGACTCAGGACATGGAGAGAGAGAGAAGCTATGGTCAACGCAAAGATCAGAAAGAGAGAAGCCAGTAGGATTGCAAGTACTGCAGGAAGAAAAGCGACAAAGATTGATGTTAGCTAGGAAAATTATGAGTAGCTTGACAGGTAGTGCTAACCAAGAAAATGAAAGTGTGAAGGGAGTAAAATGAGGACAAAGCAGCACAAAAAGCCAGGAAAGAGTAGACATGGAGTAGGTGTAGAGGACCAAGCGAATGAGTATAGAGATGATAAGTACTGTAAAGAGGGAGAGTTGAGGTGGAGGATGGGTGGGAGCAAAGGGATGAGGTGAAGGTGAGAGAAAGCATTTGGGTTCATTATGGTGAGATCTCACTGTTGTCTCCTCTTTATCTTGTCATGATGAGCAACCTCTCTACGTAACAGAGATAATGATGCATGAGCCAAGACTGGATGACCTTTAGGAATAATTTCCATTAATTGGAAAGTGAGCCCCATGCATTTTAAAACGTTGGTTCAATGTAATGTTTAAGGCTGTTGTAGTAGACACCTCACTTTTTAGGTTATTTTTAGGATATTTTTGTTCTTTGATGAACACATTTACAGTAAATATTCACTAAGTAATATACTAATATTAAAAAAAGATGTTGTGTAGTTTATTTTAAACTTTTTTTCCCATAGAGTCCATTCATCCTTTTCGTTAGTTTTCTATCTTTTGCAATCAGCTAATTGATACCACAATTAGAAATGGTAAAGGAAAGGTAAAGGAAGTATCAATTAATGGCACACACAAATAGCATTATTAGCATACTAACCACACAGTGACGCATTATTATGGAATCCACGCAACTTCTTTAGCATTCACACACTACTATTGGCCAGGCATCCATGCTTACGCAAGGTAACGTAACCCGATTTGTTCAGGTCCTATCCCCTGACCAATCGGCTATCCTAACCTTAACCACTCGAGGTCAATGCCTAACCCCAACCAAACGAGCTGCTTCGTCGGGCGGGCCTTTCCTAGAAGTAACGTGGGTTCCATAATAACGCCACAGTGACAGGTTGTTGCATACACATTTCAGCATGCATTTGCATTGGTTCTAACTACCCTACACACTACAAACATGGCATGGCTTGTCATTATATTTTCTTTCTTAGAGATTTTCCAGCATTAGAAATAAGTCATTGTTATTAACATACTTCAGGATCAGGTTTTGCATTTTCTTTTCTCTATTAATCAGTAACTGAGAAGCACAAAATTATATTTGAATTACACTAAACCGATGAATTAACTGCATCAGCCAGTTTAACATGATAAGTGTTCGTCCAAGCCTTCAAGGAATTAGACTGATCCATTCATATGCATGTGCGTGCGCAGCCATACACAAACATACACACACCCACAGACACAAAGACAAGAACGCGTGCATTTAGCAGATGGCTGGTGGTTAAGAGAGTGTGAATGATAAAATCTGCCCACTATTACATCGCCTTGTCCATTATTCCACTCCGCTGCTTCTGAAGTGTGTGTGTGTGTGTGTGTGTGTGTGTGTGTGTGTGTGTGTGTGTGTGTGTGTGTGTGTGTGTGTGTGTGTGTGTGTGTGTGTGTGTGTGTGTGTGTGTGTGTGTGAGCAAAAGTATATTAGTATGTGGATCTTTCTGCGTGCATTTTCATCTCCATGTATCTGTGTCTAAGTGAAGCAATCTACTCACGTCACTTGTGTCATAAATGAACAATATTAACATTAGGCCATTAAATTAAAACATAAAAACAGCCATTTAATTGAGTTTTGCTCTATTCGGATTTTATTGTTTCTACCCATCATGTGTGACGGGGTTGTAAGCAATCAAACTAATGGAACATTACGAACCTGTTCAAAATGTGCCACACTAGTAATATTCTGCTACCCATCTGTGTGTGTGACGAAGTGAAACATGACATGTCTGTAACATATGAGGCTATGCAGCATTAAAGGTTATGTTTAAAGTCCTTATATTCTTGCTGAGTTATGTGGTGTGTGACGTCTGTGTGTCTGTGTGTAAAAGAGAATACATACAGATGGAGGTGATGGGCGTCAGCAGCATTTAGACAGATAATTTACTGGAATCACACACACCTAGAGAGTTAATTGCACACACCAATAAGTATACCTAAAATGTACACCAGCCTTTTCCCTGCCATTACTGTATATGGCTTAGGCGCAGCACCTAACCAGGTGTTTCGGATGCAAACGTGTTAGGCGCGTCACGCAACAGATACGCTCTCATTTTAATCTCCGCTGCTGTCTGCACCGCGTCTTAGCCCTGTCTCATGGGCGTAAATGCAACCTTAAGCTTTTATTTATGCTTCAAGTCTATTTTTCCGATAATACGTGCGTAAACGCGGGGCTATATACAATATAAAGGCAGGAGTAAATATATTTTTCTACATTTTGCAAGCTAGGCGGAGCAGAGGTGCTGTGTCTCGGTACAGAGCCACTAGACAACTCTGCTCCGATCGCCAAAACCTCCCTGTCCTGCTGCTCCAGGCATTGAGATTCGCGGACCAGATGGAACCAGTGTAGACACTCGCATTAGTGTCGCATGAATGCTGTTGGCACGCGAGCATGGTGCTGACGTGACATTTGCGGTCGAGGCGTACAGTAAGCGTTTTTGCACACTGCCTAAAGAGCTTTTCAGACCAAAGGAAGCAATGGCACCGCCGCGCTCTGAAAACCATTGTTTCCAATGGCTTGCAAGTCATTTTGAAAATGCAAATAATTATGTAATGACATCACTAATATGCAAAAGAGCGTACAATGTCATTTGCACCTAAGCTCTCTAAAAACCCAGGGAAAACCCTGTATACACATGTTTAAACACACATGGTAAAATCCCCTTTTGAGTTATTGCCAAATAAGGTTTAAGAATGATGAAAGTACTACACTGCGCCCCCCCTGAAAAACACACACACACACACACACACACACACAATATCATGGCTATTAGTTGATCTTTCATAAGGGATCACTATTCAGCGCCCACATATACCATATATATATACACAACATATACCCCTTTACCCTATCAAAAACAGAGGAGGATATCATTACACAGACTTGTAAATCAATGCTGAAGATATAACCTTGTGGGTCATATATCACCAATAAGCTAATAATTCAGAGACACACATACATACAGTATGCACACATAATAAAGGGTGCTCTGTTAAATGTTGACTGTCAATGTAGACTGATATATGTGTCAGTGTACGGCAATTTACCAATGAGGCCATAGCCTTATCAAATATAATTCACAATTCGGCTGATTGCTGATATCTCAGCTCCTGGAGAAAGATAAGGTTTATGGTCCTTCTACCCTTCTCAAGGACTACCAGCAACACCTTCTCCCACACACACACACACACACACACACAAGACAACCCATCAATGGAAAGTAACACATATGATTACTATATAATGAAAAATGTCAGGCTACATAAAGACAATGACAAAGAAATGATATCAGAGTCAAACATACAGTGGACAGGTAGAAGACTTTATGGCTCCTGTACCCTTATGAAGGTTGAGCAAGTACACACATTCATACATGGTAGTGTATGTCAAACCACTGGAGATTGTGACATCAGACACACACTTACAGTCACAATTTAGTTGCTCTTAATGACTTCCATTGTGCAAAAAGCATTGAACAAGCCATGTAAATAACAATTCACAGACCCACCTATTCCATTGCCCCCAGAGCTACACCTCAACAAACACACCAGTGGAACATATATATCCCAACTTCCCTTATACCTGTGCAGACACACATTCCCACAAACGCACACACCTACACACCAAGATACCCGGTAAAATAAACCAGTGCAATGTGTGAAAGCAATAAGCAGCACTGCTTTCTTTAGTGGAAGGTCAATATTATTCTCACCAGTCAGGCTGAGGGGGCAAAGGTGGCTACAATACTGTTTGTATTACATGACTGTACTGTGTGTGTGTGTGTGTGTGTGTGTGTGTGTGTGTGTGTGTGTGTGTGTGTGTGTGTGTGTGTGTGTGTGTGTGTGTGTGTGCGCGCGTGCGTGCGTGCGTGCGTGCGTGTGTCCTTCCTGCTCATTCACTTAACCTTTGCAAGCTGACATCACACTTTAAAAAGGAAAATAGGTCTGAACTCGATTGCCCTGAGAGATCCATTGATAAATATGATTAGTACAAGCTGGAAAAACAGCAGGAAGACTAGAGAAAAAAGTTTTTTTGACAATCTATTTTCAATGTTTCTTTATTAATCTCAATAGGTCCAAGGATATTCCATAAATAATATAAATAAAAGTTTAATAAACTAAATGTAGAGATAAAGAAACTTTGCGACAAACAATGAAAGTTATCTTTACTTTCACCCCAGCTGAATTTTACAACTTAATTCAGTTTCAGGCTCATGGTCAGATGCGAGGTCTGGCACCAACACAAGGGCCATACTCAGACGTACTGGAACTTGCAAGTGAGTTACTTCTTTTTTTCTTTGGTTAAGAGGATCTAACCTGAAATCTAATAGCAAAGTAAAGGTGCAGGCCAAGTAAAATATCAACAGAAAACTTCTTGAATAGAAAAGCTTTTCATTAGATGGACTGAGTCTGGGGTCAAGCCCAGTCAACCCTGTGAGCTAGAGATAACAGAGTAGCCACTCAGAGACAAGGTGAGGGATAAACTCTCAGTGGTATATGAAGACACGCACACAGAAGGGCATAAAGGGCAGACTAAAGACAGATGGTGAAACTTAAATGCCAAATGCCAACTATTTGGTTTATTAGTATAAAAAAAGGCAAAAGGTTCTACCTCAGTGTAGAATTAACACTGCTGGAGCCCACTAAAATTGATCTAAATAAAATGTGTGGCTAAATAGATAAATAACAATGACATTTGGTGGATGCCTGTCTGCTTGGTTTAAGTGTGAGGTTTTTGTTAAATTGCCTGGGATTAAAATGTCGTGATTACGTGCGGAATGTGTCAGAGGCCACCCACACACATTGCTGCTTCTCAATAGGTCTGCATGTTTTTCTAATGCCTTTCAAGTCTCATTGTTTTGATTTGGGTCATGGTTCAATCAATGTCGACATGTTAACCAGCAACACACACACGCAGACACAAAATGCTATAAGAACCTTATCACCAACTACCTTAATACACAAATATTTAACTTACACAGCATTCTGTACATATCAAATCCAATCAAATACTGCCTGTCTGTCTGTCTGGTGTGTGTGTGTGTGATTTTAGAAACCAACATTGGCATTCTCTACACGTTATGAGGTTTCTGTCAGCACCTATATACGGCACAGACTTAATGTACATGTCATTTATGATGAAACTGTAGAGGAGAATTACAGGGCATTACGCATAATGACCCTTCGAACAGGGTCATTATTGCCTCATTCTGACTGAATGGTGTTTTGCTTCTTGAATTGACAGAGCTAAGCTGGTATAAAGGGGAAAGAAAAAAGATGGAAAGGAGAAAGAGAGAGAAGGAAGGAGAAAGACAAAGTGGACATACATCTAGGCCTGTCACGATAACAAATTTTGCTGGACGATAAATTGTCCCAGAAATTATTGCGATAAACGATAATATTGTCATTGAGAGACCGTTTTCATCTAATATAATGATTATGGCATAATAATGCACACCTTTTCAAAGATCAATAAACTTTTATTTCTAAAGAATATTTAACACTGGAACTGGAAGACATTTTAAATATCCACAATAAATTAACAAAACAACCAAAAACAAATAAAATGGACTCTCAGTCTCGGTTAACAAAAAATGCACTGGAATAAAAACCAAACACAATCAAAACGTTAACGTTACCTGAAAACAGCGTGTAGTTTCTTTTTAGCATCTCACATCACACTTTCAGTCACTATGACCACTACTACGGTCAGAAAAACTGTGCCAAAATATGAACAATAACGTCGCTGTCAACAGGCTTATCTGCTAATGTTAGCTACCGACCGTTAGCTTGAAACCATCCAGCAAATAGATGGTATCCTAGGGTGCCGTTACCTGAAACCGGTGATTTAACGTCACCGCTCATTTTACACACAGTTTAACAACAAAACAAAACGCTGAGGGAACATTACTACGTTTTTCATGTTGGTTTTGAGCGGTATGCACCCCCACTAACCTGGAAAACGGTTTTAAAACAGTAACGTTAATACAGCGTGTCGGAGGAATACAGCGTTCTCCTGCAGCAGGAGTCAGAGGCAGAGGGACCGTCACCGCAGCGTTCGCTAACATTAGCTTCTTGTCTCATCTGGGGTCTGATAAACGGTAAATTCATCAACTTCAGTGTCCACAATGCTATTTTCCAATAAACTGTAGCTGTCATATTTCACGGGACCCATTTGAGTGCGGATTTCATGTCACGGCTTTTGTCGCTGTTTGTCACTTTGCCTAAGATTGAGTGACAAGTGTACTCGCCCTGTTGTTTATTTGGTTGCCATGACTTTGCGAGTGATGACGTTCTGTCACTGTTCCAGTTGCTCACCCTAAAGGGGAGAGAGAGCGGATGACTTTTCATAAACAGCTGAAGTAGCGGCTGTGCGCGGTGTACATAGCGGAAACCCTGTTGTGCGTCTGCCCTATTTCTGATACCGTGGCGGCAGTGGAAAACAAACAAGCACGCAAATGGAAATTATCGCGGCCGGAAAAAGTATCGAGCTAATTTTTATATCATGCGATTAATTGATTTATTGACTATTGCGACAGGCCTACATACATCTCCAGTAGTGGGGGAACAAAGTAAAGAGTTGAGGAGGAGGAGGAGGAGACAACAAAAGAAAGAGACACTGGAAAAAGGTTGGAAAGCTAGGAAGCAGGATTAGATAGTTTGTAAGAGGGGTATTCTCCAAATACAGCCAAGGCCATATGTGAATAACTTCACATTTTCTACAAATTCAGGCAATGCCTGATCTAGGTTACAGCTGTTCATACAGTACAAGCTTTTTGTAACATTTACTCACGCTGCAGTAAGGGGTATTTTGGTACTTTTAATACCAAAAACAGTCCACTAACCTATAGGCCTAACTGTGCTTTCCTTCTTCTCATCACCTCAACCATCCTTGCTTACCAGTATTGATTCCACCCATGATCTCCAGAAGCTACATCCCAAGTATATGCTCACACATCTAGCCACTGTTATGACAACATATGTGTATTGTACAAGTTTTATGAAAATTGTAAATATAGTGTCATTCTCTTTTTTCATGCATTTACATGACCTCTACAAATGTCTTGGACTCCAAATATCACACTCCTCCTCCACTTACCCTAGCTACAGGCTACAAACATACATAAGCATACAAACACATAGACATATGACGAGATATTATCACATGCAATATTAAATTACTTAATATGCTATAAAACAGAACTAGCCCCAGAGTTAATTGCCTTATAAAAAGTTGAACTAAAATATTATATGAAGAATGTCTATATGATTATTTTCCAGCTCCACTATGCTATTAAGAGTTCACACAATCAGTGATGACAGCAATCAATGAGTAAATGATGCAACACATACATTAGCTCAGCCAAATTACGTTTGCATGTGTATTTACAGTATGTGTGTCTGTGTAGGTGCACGTCTAAATAAATTGTGCAGCAGCCCGACATGATCATTTCTCACTCACACTTGCTAAATGAACATTTTTGTAAGCCCTTAATTGATTCATTTGTATCAAGAACTATCATATCTGGCAAATATAGCATTAATGCGCATGCATGCTATAAGTTACAAAGATAGTGCTTAAGCAAAAATGCAGAAATAAATCAGCAAGTTTTACAGAGCTGCATCTGTTAGCAGGAGCAGCTTGTGTTATTCACCACCGATCAGCAGAGTATGCATGATCATGGTCATGGAAAACTGTAGAATTAGAGAGCACAGAAGGGAGGGAAGAGCCTGCTGAAAACAAGGAACCCGCTCTGAATAATTTCCTCATTATCAGAGATTTGGCTACTTTAGTAATGATTCGGGTATTGGCATGCCCTTTAATTATTTTAATTATTTTGATTTAACTGGCGGTTAAATAATTTCAAAGTAGGATTAGAATTGTTAAAGGAGGAAAAGAGTGTTTAAAATGATATAATAAAAAAAGGAATAAACATATTCAGACATGGGCAACAGCAAATATTTGGCCCATCTCTGACCTTTGATTAACATCTAGAGTAAGACATTCAAATAAGGAAACTCAAGCAGAAAAAAAATGCAATTATGCAGAAGTAAGCTTTATTTGGAGCCTAAACACAGGTAATGATTCACTTCCTCAGACTCAAACACTTCCTCAGCCTGTGCTGATTTAGTCCAATTTGACAGTTAAGTGCAACAGCTTCACATTCCGGCCTGATGCACATTCAGTTCAGTTTATATAAAGTGTATCTTCTCTATTATAAAGCATGACGTTTATTTCACTTGGACATTTTAAAGCCATTTTAAATTAGTTGTTGTTGTTGTTGTTGTTGTTGTTGTTGTTGTTGTTGTTGTTGTCACTATGCCAATACCGCAGACGCTTGTCTGTATGAATGCCAGTCTGTCTGTTTGTCTGTCCCTACCATGCTCCTCCTCTTGCTACTACCCACCACCCCAATCTCCACGCCCCCATGTGATGGCAACATGGGGACAATAAATCATAAAGGAAAAAAAATAATGAAAGAGAGAAAATGACAGCATTATTTAAATATTAATGAAGCTGAGAGATGAACTATTGGCCTGATTGTCTTTTTCTGCAAATGGTTTTGGCTGACTGGAAAACCAACAGATACACCCGTGGGTGCATAACACACACACACACACACACACACACACACACACACACACACACACACACACACACACACACACAGTACTCCCACTGAGTTGGCTGAAGTCCACCAGTCCATCTTAACGTCTCCAAGTCGGACTGTTTAAGGTTGTTTCGTCTCATCAGCCAGCCAGACAGTATAATCGCCAGACATGCATCTAGTTTGATCAATTCAAAGTGTATTTTAACAGGATTAACAAGGCAATTTACAAACAGTTTTACAGAAAAGTACACGGCTGTGGATTTGTAGGCCTGTATTTACTGTAGATATCTATCTTAAACAATAACAAAAAGTGGATCCTCCATCATGAATATTGATATTGAGGGAAAGGGGCAATACAAAAATGCCTTTGAGGAAAGTGAAGCACATTCACTCATGAATATACACATTTTGCTACAAGCACAACCAATAGAAAGTCCTGGTAAAGGCTAATAGTAGCTACATCTGAATAAGGATGCAATATAATCAAACCATTCACCATGTGTGTGTGTCTAGCTATCAATAGAATAAATAATAATTGACACAATTACCCATAATTAAAGCTCTGCTCATGGATAGCCGTCCTATTTCCAGGCTAGCTTGCTTGTGTTCGTCTTTCCATACAGGGTTTCTAAATAGGTATTGCATCATAATGATAGGATCATATTGTGTTGTGATCACATTATCGTGTTACAAATGCATTATCCAAATTAATAATTTAAAACAAACTAACTAAAAATGAAAAAATTAACATTAAGTAGGCCTGTAGCGACGCGTCGATGACGTCGACGCATCGACGTCAAAATTACGTCGACGTCGTATTTTTGCGTCGACGCTTCGACACACACACATGTGGGAGACCAAAACATTGCAGGATGGAGGACGAAACAGCAACCTCCTCACAGAATTCCCATCAAAGCCCTGCAAAAAGCCCCATGAAAAGAAAAAGTCCTAAAAAAACAGCTCGCCCTTAAGTTTTCGAAGGTATGGGAATACTTCAAATATAGTACCAAGTACGAACGTTGGCTAAATTAATTTCATGTTTGTGTAGTGTGTTGTGTAGCCTGCGCACTTAGGTGGTGCTAGCTAACTATCTTAGCTCTCCGTGCAGTTTGTTCGTGCTAGGTTAGTAGCTAACGTTAACGTTAGCTAGCTACTGGCGCCTAGACAGCTGTGTTTAGCTAATGTTAGTTATCGTCTAATGTTGGCTTGAATGGTAGCTAGCTTACGGCTGCAGAACACAGCTATCTATAGTAGCTAACGTTAGCTAACGTGAACGTTAGCTACTAACCTAGCACGAACAAACTGCACAGAGAGCTAAGATGCGTTGGTTAGCCTAGCACCACCAAAGTGCACAGCTGCATTAGCATGTAAACCTACAGAATAGCAGTTAAGAGAGTCAGTTTGATTATGCATCAGGTTTTATGTTGGGACTGTTATATTGTGTTAAACACTCTCAGGAATGTCTGTACTGTGCACTGCACAGTGTTTTTCTTTTTTGCACTACAACTTGATTTTTTTTAACAAAAGAGTTATGTTGGTACTGTAAAAGAGTAAACAGGCTGGCCTTTCATTTTGTATAACAGTAAAATAATTATTTTATTTTGTGTAAAGCAGAAGATTTTTTGCTGTGCAAAATTGTTTAATAAAATATATTATTAAGAATTTTTTGGTATTTATTTGAGATACATTATGGTTTTTATTAATCGAGCAACAGAAAAATAATCGTTATATTAATCGTCCAATTAGTCGTTAGATTAGTCGACTAATCGATAAAATAATCGCCCGATTAATCGTTTAATAAATAATCGTTTACCCCCAGCTCTAACATTAAGCAAGTGTGTACACATTTAAAATATATTGTAATGTATTAATATTGTGTTGGGTTAAAGGGTTAAAAGACTAAGTTCAACTTGTGCTGTTTCGCAGTGTGTGACCAATTGTAGGTTTTTAATTAGTCTCCTCTACTTTCATCAATACTTTTAAGCTTACTGTTTGTTCAAAGCACATATGCTGTGTATGAACACACAAATGCCCATTCTACATAATAATAAACTCATAGAACGCATTGTGTATCTGAGAAAGGCACTATAAATGGATGCTTGCTGTGATCATGTGTGTGCATGCTTGAAAAAAAATATTTATGTTTAACACTAATGTGTGCAAGGGGATGCATGCTGTGTGTGTGTGTGTGTGTGTGTGTGTGTGTGTGTGTGTGTGTGTGTGTGTGTGTGTGTGTGTGTGTGTGTGTGTTTGCATGAAGGCATTTGATCAAGAGTATGTGTTATTAATGTCCCAGAACAAACATCAATATCATAAGGGAACAGTGTTTCCCCCCCCCCCTCTCTCCATTACCAGCTAACCTTTTAAACAAACCCTGCTCTCGGTAAGGCTATTTCTGCCATACCTACAAGATGGGAAAAATACATTAGGAATTACACTTCCAGCTACATAGAAACCGCTGATGGGAATCCATACTTCCTGCTTACTTTTCATTTTCTTTGGCATAAAGCTGGGAGTGGGCTTGAAAAACAACATGCAAGGGAGACATTAGAGTGATGGAGGAAAAAAAACGTGGGTGTGGGTGGTTGTGGTGGTAAACCGGCACACCACACACACAAAAATAGTTCCCCCACATTTGTTTTTCACCTGCTATAGTTTTGTTCTCTGAGGAAGGAGTAGGGTTGTGTTTAGAGTCCAGCAACTTAACAAAGTTTGATTGAAAAGATGCTTGTTTTCAGAGATGTTCCAATACCATTTTTTACTTCCCGATAACGATTACTATACCTGAACTTGCTTATCGGCGAATACCGAGTATTGGTCTGAACTGGCTATGGACATAATCTGCAAAAAACAGCAAGGGTGAAATTACCCAAACGTTAGGGTATTCGCACATGGGCTCCTAAATACATTTTACAGTTAGCACACATCTATTTTTAGTCGCGACTGCAAGTGAAACACTTGGACACATTGTCAAAGTGAATTGGCTGCTTTTACCATGTCGTTTTGTGGAATAAAGCACTTGCCCTGTGCCTACAGGTTTCAATAACCATCTAGTACCTTTGTTGGGAGAAAATAATCACGACACCTAGGCCTGTCGCAATAGTCAATAAATCAATTAATCGCACGATTAAAAAAAATTAGCTCAATATTCTCTCTCTCTCTCTCTCACTCTCACTCTCACTCTCACTCCCTCCCAAAGCACACAGTTGACAACCTGCAGGTGGAGACACGCCGCCGTGGACTTGTCAGTCTCGCAAGCGGTTTCAGGAAAGTGGCTGCATGTGTCCGACAATGCACAGAACATCAACACCGGTACAAGCCTACAGCTGTCCCCGGATACGGAGTGCGGAAAGTGTGTCAGAGGCTCCCAGATGGTGAATTGAGACTCTGTTACCTGCTTGTCAGTCAACGGTTAATGATCGGTTTTTTAATTTCATTGTGCTTTCTTTTGGAAGGCTGGCTGCAGAAATCGGCACTTACTAGCTAATTAATTAGCCTGAGGTAAACAATAGCTATCAGTGAACAGAAGTGACGTGGTGGCTGGCGTCTGGTGTGTGCGCCAGTTTGTGTGTGTGTGTGTGTGTGTGTGTGTGGGGGGGGGGGGTCCTGTGTGGGTCTGTGTGGGGGTGTCGGCCCGTCCCCGCGAAGCTCCGACCTGCAGACAGCAGAGGAGCAGAAGAAAGTAGCTGCACCTTCGCCAAAATGAAGACTGAAAAACAGAACTATTTTGATACAAACATTTACTCGCCATGTGGCAGATAGCCACATAGATAGATATAATTTATTAATTATATATTATTTAAATGTAATATTTAGTGTTTAATAAATAATTGTTAAAGTAGAAACTGTAGTCTATCGCACAAAGAAACACTCGAGGAATGCTGCAAACATTTGACAGCCAGTACGAATTGCCTGGGAGAACATACGTGTCACAAACGGCAATTCCACAACTGTACAACAGCGTGAAAGACGACATACTACAGGAGATCAAAGACATATTGTGGATATTTAAAATGTCTTCCAGTTCCAGTGTTAAATATTCTTTAGAAATAAAAGTGTATTGATCTTTGAAAAGGTGTACCTGCATTATTATGCCATTATCATTATATTAGATGAAAATGGTCTGGGACAATTTATCGTCCAGCAAAATTTGTTATCGTGACAGGCCTAACGACACCTAAACATACCACTGACAAACCTAGGTTATCAGTTTATCTGTGCTGAGTTCCAGTCTTTGCGCTAAGATGAGCTGAGCTAAACATGTCCCAGACAAGTCATCTCTGTTCTAGACACATAGAGACGACAACACAGAGATGAAATTGACATCAATCCTCTTATCAAACAAAGAGTAAGATAACGATAAGTGTGCCTTCCAAAGTATCTATCATCTTTTAACACAATGTGCTGCTGTGCTTTCGTTTGCCGTCATAACACTTCAAGCATAACACTTCAAGCTGTTTGGGGCCGATACATTCATAAATTCTCACTCAATTTCATCACTCTATATATATATATATATATATATATATATATATATATATATATATATATATTGTCTATTTCAGCCATGGATTCTTTTAAACTGTATCTTTGACCTGTCTTCGCCAGACCTGAAAAATCTTCTCTGTTTTCTTTGAGGTTATAAACCTAAAGGCAGGCAGTTTGAGTCTGGCTACAGTAAAACACTCATCTGGGATTAGGAGCCATTTATTCATTTCAGCTCAGTAATACTATGAGAGCCTCGCTTCAAAATCCAATGAATATTTCACACTTCCATTTCATATGCTCTAGTGCTCAGAAGTGTGTATTGGAATCTGTACACTTTACTTCTATGTGTGCAGTTGTGTGTCTGACCATACAGTGTGTGTGTTTTGGGGAATTAATGGGCACTTTATTTGATCCCAGTATTGACATGTGCATTTTGTAGTATGCATGTGCTTTTATATTTGGTTTCTGTGCTGCAATGGTATGTTTTGTGCCGTTTCACTGCATTCAAAGAACATTAACAAAACCGTTAGTATCACTTTTGGGTGAATATAAGGAAGGAGTCCAGGAAATAGTTAGTTAGTAAAAAATACAAAAAGTTGTCAGTAAATACAGTATGCACCTCTAAGGAGCACCCACACACAATTACTGTTACTATAACTCCATCCTTGATACAGAGACCTGCTAAACTAGCTTTACCTCTTGACCTACTGCTCAAATGATCCAGTGCTTATCTAATCTTACTTCTAGCCAGATGGATGTACTTCTCCTTTTTTGACATCAACTCATTAAAGCGTAACTCTCGCCAAAATGCAACCTAGGGTCTTTTTGTGAATGTACCCGAGTCAAACTTTCATTTAAAAGCATATTTAGGACGGAACACCACTTTTACGATTTACCGTATTTTCGTTTTTCGGTCAAATGGCCTTTTGAATGGGAGTGCTAGGGGCACTTCTATGCTAGCCTCAAAATAGCTATTTTTAAAACACTAAGAAGGCTCGACACAACATGAAACTTTGCTCGAAGTTATCACCAGGGGCTCTACACCTTAACAAAAGCATTGACAACATTGTTTGTGTACCCAGAGTTTACTAAAAAGAAAGGTTTTGAGCAACTCACGTTAGCAGTTGTTGTTTACGCTATCCGCCATTTTCTCAGTCAAAAATAGGCGATCTCCAAATGCGAATGAACGGACTCCATAGGAGGAAATTTCATTCTTATAAGAGACTCCTTTTTCAACTACAAGGTCAATATTGTGTTTCATTAACGACAAAACAATGAATTATCCGTGCATTTATATGGAACTAAACTTTTGGAGCTTTCCATCTTTACTCTCCTTCTCTCATTTCTGACTGGCTCGATAGACGGCGACCGGAAGAACAACAGCTACAGTGAGTTGCTCAAAACCTTTCTTTTTAGTAAACTCTGAGTACACAAACAATGTTGTCAATGCTTTTGTTAAGGTGTAGAGCCCCTGGTGATACTTCGAGCAAAGTTTCATGTTGTGTCGAGCCTTCTTAGTGTTTTAAAAATAGCTATTTTGAGGCTAGCATAAAAGTGCCCCTAGCACTCCCATTCAAAAGTCCATTTAACCAAAAAACGAAAATACGGTAAATCTTAAAAGTGGCGATTCCGTCCTAAATATGCTTTTAAATGAAAGTTTGACTCAGGTACATTCACAAAAAGACCCTAGGTTGCATTTTGGCGAGAGTTACACTTTAACTCAATGCTTCCTCAATGAAGTTTTAAAGTGAACTGAGCTTTTAGCAATGGAGCTTTCCTCACTGGTGACTAAGAGCATCTTGGTCAGCTCACTTCTTCTTTAAAAGCCTTAAAAGGCCATGAAAGGAAATGAAAGTCACAAAAACAATCATTATCTGTTAGATAGCAACCTGTTGGTAACAGACATACCCAAGTACCAATGAACTGAGTCAGAATCAGCGCTGAACGCCATTTGACCGGTGATGCTCTGACTAACTGTTGTACGTACTAAAGTGCCTTGGAACGGTGATAGTTCACTAACAGATATGCATTTAATTGTGATTCCATTCAGCAAAGTGATTCCTGATTTCCATCTCTATTTGTTAAGATGCACTTCTCTCTCTCTCCTTGTGCTGTTGCAGCCTTTGCGTTCATTTAATTGCATTGCATTTGCATTTTTGTATATAAAAATGACCAGGGTGTTTATTCTGACATGGGACCAACATGTAAAAATTGTCATCACATTAACAATGTAAAGGGGGGCCAGCCAAATAATCAGCTACCTTGGCTGACATGTTTGGAACACTTCATCTCCATAGTAACAGCACAAACTACCACCTTCTGGAAGAGAGGCCAGCTGTGCCCCAACTGCCCTGGAACCCTTTAAACAGGCATGCTACTGGTCAGGGGTAAAAAAAAAAAAAAAGGTGAGAAGGATACGGTGGAACCCTGACCCTCAGGTTTCAAAATGTACATTTGAAAGTTAAATGCATCAATCTGTTGCACTTTGAGGTGAGATCTATGTAGAAGCTGTGCTCTTGTAAACAATGTTGTGTTCTTGTAAGTGATTTAATCATAAACACATTGTTTGTATAGCATACATTTGAGTCATGAAAAGAAATTAAACAAACGTGATTCCCTGTGTTAATCTACTTTATTTTCTATGTATTACAGGTAGGCTAGAGGACAGGGTATAGGGATCAACTTGACAAATAAATAATGACAATAACAATGTATTCTGTTCTAACTCTCCCTATATCAAAAAAGTTTGAATGCCTGCTTAAAAAAGTGTCAAAAAATCATTCCCTTGTTCGCTTGATCACTCTTCCCTATATAATAGGCACTCAATAGTTAACTCTATAGTGAGCATTAAGCTGAGACTTGAGACACCTGGATGTAGTGAATGGATGTACTGTGTCACCCAACTATATCAAAACTATAAACATACAGAGGATTGCATTGTGGGATTGTTAGCAGAAAGTATTGTACATGCCACGGACAGTACTTTTTTGAGCCACGTGAAAGTAAGTGGCCGGGCGAGTAACAACCCCCCCCCTTCATGTGGAATAGTATTTCTTTAATGTAAGATAGTTCTAATTAGTCAAATTTCTACAGCAGGTCTGTGTAAAAAGAACACTGTTTATAACTCAAGATTATAAAACAGCTATTCTATACTAGCTATACTTATAGCTATACTAACGGAAACTAAATTATCTTGGTCCCAAAATCTAAAAACCAAGATTTGAACCATAACAATGGACATTATGACATGAACAGAGGCTTAAGTTCTATTTTAAGAGAGAAAGAGAGAGATCAATTCAGTTCTTCCCAAAGGTTCTTACAGCCCCGAGAGAAATTGCCAACCAATGCAACTTTGTTCTTAATTAGTTCGGAGAATCTCCAACAAATCCTGCAGAATTTATACATCCTTAAAGGCATACAGTATGAGCCGAGGACAGGAAAATATACTGTGCATTACATTTTGTAGCCAGTAGGTTCTTCAAGTTTTTAGGCTGTGACCTAAATGAAAAATTCAGTTCACCATAGGACACAGGCTCATTAAAACATGTTGATACTGTTTTAATGTGCAGAGCCACCAAGAGAAGGTTCCAGATTCATTTAAGGTCCTAAACCTGGGTTAAAAAAACCTTAATCTAAGCAATTTATTATATTCTAATAATGCCAGTCTATGCAACGGTATGAAAAAAAAAATAGACTTTCCAAAGGGGAAAATGAAAAATGACACATTCCTCAGGGGAAAAATAAGAAAAACGGGATATATGGATTGAGTTTGCAAAGTCTCCAAAAGTGAATTGCTAATGACACTGCCTAACGCTGAAGGCAAGTTAAAACCTTTCCCTTTGAATTTTGCTTGTGAGGCAATATTCTATTCAAGGGAGTGGCGTATAGGCTACTGCAGCTCAATACAGTCAAGGCACAGATACCTGCTCAAACATTCCTACAAGCACATACACCCTATGTGCACACACAGTGTTCTGTGACTAATTAATAGGTATAAATCAAAAGGATTATATGCATTATATGAGGTTAGGGCTGCACAATTAAAATTAATTTTAATCATGATCACGGCTTCCCACGATCAAATTGCCGTGATCAAGCGATATTTAAAATGTTTCAGCTCCGTATCAGGTTTTTTTTTTTTTTTGCAAAGCCAATCTAGCACCATGTAAACCACTCTCTGATCACGTGCCTCCACGAGCCAATCAGAGTTGTTCCCTGCACCGCGCAGCTTAGTTTCTAGATGTTGACAGTCACACAGGACAGAGTAACATGAGGAAAATTCCACAACAGATAGTGGTCATAAGGCTATAAACTATCTTAACAAAGAAAACAAAACTTATGCACAACAACTCGTATGATATCTTACGAAATTACGTGACTGCCAGTCACATAACAGTTAAGTTTAGTCGAAAAAAGGCAAGCGGCATGCAGTGACGACAGTAAACGGGCCGGCTACATTGCACGTGTAACGTAAGCGGAGCAGATGTTCCAACACTACGCTTTCACTAGAATCAATGAAACTGCTGACACCAGACAGCGTAGTGGTGCGTATGCTCCGCGGAGATCCGCTCTACAATCGTTAAAACAGGACAGTCTTCTATTTATATTTTTTACGCGAGGTGTGTGCGGCCCTCTGGAAGTAGCCTTCGAGTTGAGATTGTTTTAGGAGGACTCCCGGCTCCAACCTCTGAGAGGGTATTCCGTACACGGGGGGAATGTGGTGACCTGCCTTCGCTCATCCCTCAAGCCAGAAAATGTTGACAGGCTAGTGTTTCTTTCCAAAAACCTGTAAACTAGTCTTTTCTGCATAGTTCTGCCTTGAAATGTTCTCATTTGGTTACATTCTGTTATGGAATATTTGTTTTTTATTGATTGTATATTTTGAGTTTTATTCACATCCATTATGCGGGTACAATGCAAGTTTATATTTAGCTTCCTAAAATATATTTACACAATGTAAAATCGAAAATAGTGCCCTGTTGAAGTTTTATATGAGGTATCAAAAGGATTGAAAGGATACAGATGGTTGACTTAAATACAGTGATTTTGTAGCTCTGTGGGGAGAACAAGCTGTCCGGCACATGTTTCTCTTCTTCGTGGACTGGCTGGCTGGTTATTTGGTTAGTCGCATGCATGCCTGTGTACTCTGCTTACTGTTAGTCATTCAGGAAACAGGCCATTTTAATGAAAGGCTATTTAAGCCTAACCTCACAAGTGTTAGTTTCACTTGACGAGTATTAACTAAGAAGATAAATGTTACATGGCTGTTTGTAGTCAGCTTAAAGCTTTAGTGCGTAACGTTTTGATATTAATGAACGCCCGTTACATTCAAGCCGTTGCCAAATGAGTTGCTACAAAGCTAATTAAGACTATCAGCTCCACACAACTCTCTCTGTATTTCTCAGTATGACTATGTTCAGAAGATTGTGTCGTCCGGTGACTATCCCGCACAGAAGCTCGAGTGAAGATAATTACCTCTTCTGAAGAATCCATCATGTTTTTCCTGTCCTCCTTAGCTGCTAGCAACTGCATTGAGGAGGGGTGGGGGCGTGTGCGTGATCACGGAAAGGCTGTATCATGCGGACGCGCCGACAGTTTTGTCGTCATTACTTAGAATTCCTCATGGGGCGACAGAAACTACACACTGTAGCTTTAAAGTCACAGAAAACGGCTGAATTCCTTGTTCACAATGTCGGTTTTTATATTAAAGTAAAACTACCTCACCAATCTCTTTAATCAGATTAAAATCAGGAGCAAACAAAAAACGTGACATTCTATCGAGAGGTTCTTACCTTGTCCTTGTCTTCTACCAGATCACTGAGTATATCATCGGGGTCCAGAATCCCTCCGTCACAGTACTCAACATGGTGGGTCCGAACCAGGAAATCTCCTTCCTATAACACAGGACACAACAAACGTAAATCATCAACTGAACGTATGAATAAATCTGACACCAGCTGACCAAACTCCCCGTACTTATCATATATACACATATGCATCTGACTAGCTTCTTCTTAATAGTGGCTACAGGTGTCAGTCCCACACCTATCATCATCTAATTAAATGAAACCATAAGTACAGAGGCCTAAATAGTTTTAATTAATAAAAAAATGATGATTCTAATGGCTGATAGTTGAACAAAATATTCACAAATATAATGTAATCTAATAAAAATAACCAAGTGTGTAACATTTTGTCAATCAGGAATAAAGACATTATTCAGACTACTCTATTTACTTTTAATATTCTATCTTGTAGCTTGAACGCCACATAAATAGCACATCTTACTTTTCTCTAATGCAATGCATTTTCTATGAAAACAACATACTGAGCGAAGAGTATAACACAGGGAGGGATCATCAAAAACATGAAATGGAGAAAGGCAGTTTCCACTCATTGCAGGTGCAGAATAGCAGGATAGTTTCAAAAATGTTTTAACGTTTAAAATTGTTATTTACTCCTATGGATACAGGTTTTTTAAATGTAAAAACAGGTCAATTAAAATAGTGGGGGGTTTTCCCAACAGGTACGGTATACATTATGATATGGAAACATAGTGAACAATAAAATATAAAGGCCTCCACTACTGGTCATCAACTCCTTCCCTCTGATCCTCATTCACATTTATATAACTCTAAATGTTCTACTCCACCTTCCCATTTCTGCCCTGTTCTTTGTTTCTTTCCTCCTTACATCTTCCACATCTTTCCCTAGGTGCTTTGTACAGATTACAACTCCAGCCAGGCCCTTTCTCTCTCCCTCCTCACTCCAGTTCTCCGCTGTGTTGGGTCTGTGATTAATGACATCGACACTGCACCAGACAGCTGACTACATAGAGCTGGTTGTTGAACAACATATTGAGACAACACACACATACATACATGCCTACAAGCACATACAAAACCACAAACAGCCTAAGGAAAGGTACAAACATTACAGGGTGCTGCTCCATTAAATCACTCTTTCAGGGTCAGGTGCTTGTCAATGCTTTTCAAAAACTCCCATCAGGCAGAGGGTAAAATAGAGCTCCGTGTCCCTGGATATCTCTACAAGTCTTAATGTCAATACCAGTTCCTACACTAAACTCAGCTCTGCATCAAATCTCTTTCCAATAAATTACTCCCTTACACTTTTTAAAATCATTTGATAGTGTAAATTTGTTTTTTTTGTACCAAAATGAGACCTGGTTAGATGTACGACTTCCTTTCTGATTTCAGAAGAAATACCATTCATTTTCAATAACCAGATCCGGAAGTTTGAAGGTGCTTGTATCTGTATAAACCTTTGGTAAAGGAGTTTTGGCCATGTAACTTAACTGTGTTCATTAAGGCTAGGCACAGAATGATTTGAAATAACAAGTTATTTCACTGGTGAATGTTTAAAGTTAAAATATTTTTTTTCAAAAGTCAAGGTGTGTTATAGTTACTGCGTAATGGTTCTGCTTCGTAAATATGTAATGTCAACTTCAGTTATTCCTCCAACGTTTCCTAATGGGTTGGAAAGAGGACAGGAACATCATTTAAAACAAATACAATTTTTTATCATTTTAAAATGCACTTAGTGAGTGTAGTAAGGCTAGTTGTAAGTAGTAGCCTAAGTGCTGCCTTAATAACACACCTATTCTAGTAAAAACACTGCAACTTCAATTATACTGTGCTCCTTTAATAAGTGGACCGAGATATGGTCCCATTGTTGTGTTTGTTTCCTTAATAAAGCATTAATCCCAAATTGAATATATCCTGGGTCCATACAAAACACATTCTTTCTATTATATCACAAAAAATACATATAAATGGCTTTTCAACCATCACTGTTACACAAGACTCCAACACTGTGGCTGTTTATACAGTTGAATTGGCTCTCCCTCTTCCTCCCTCCTGCTGGAATTCATTGTATGACTCCATTGTATCACTCACTTGGCTGACACCCAGGCCAGATGTATGAGAGAGCATTTACAAATATTGTGTTTACATTGTTTTATTTTGTCTTTTAAACAGGGTTAATCTTCCTTGAGCACTATCAATCAGCATTTGGGGACATATTAACGCTGGGACAACACATGCAAATGTTTTTTTATGATTACTAGGGAATATTTCAGTTCCAAAGTGTAATGTAAATTATTTTGTATCTTTTCTGCCCTCAGCTTTGCACATAATCTCACAAAGACTAGTGTTTTTATTAGTGCCTGGGCTTCACAATCAGTCCTGATAGTGTTAGATTTTGTCTATACTGGTTAATTGCAAGTCCTCAATTCATCATTCCCACACTAACAGTGCGTCGCTGCACAAGCAATTTTACGAACTATGCCTTGACAAAAAGACATGATAAACTCTACCATGTTGTACATTCTTAACAAATAACAAGATTACAGATAACCATTAAAACGTAGCACTTTCATTGGCCTACTTACAGTCAAATATTACTTCCCAGCTAATATTCTAAGTGAACACACAAGAAAGAAAAATATATTTTGTCAACAAAGCCCACTCTGGTTATCACATCCACGTCAAAGCCCTAAGGGGCCCCAAGGGGCCCTGCTGACCCTCAGTACAGTTCACACAGCAGGCTGCACATTGTGCTGTACATTGTGCTTTTCATTACAGTTAATATTGTGTCTTACAGGTGCATGGTCCCAAAATAATTAGCAATTCATCAAATCACGACAAACCAATTGACACACTGTAAACATGAAGCTTTTGGGGACCTTGGGGATCTGGGGGGCCTCAGGGCAGTTTGCCCACTTGGTTAACTTAGGAAATAGCACTAGTGCAGAATAATGCTTATTCGGGATGTAGTATATCTTTAAAAAAAAAAAAATCATTTTTCTTTTCTTCTATTTTTGCAATGCTACTGCATTAGTGCTTAAACAATTAGTTAATTGACAAATATTGATTATAATGTATAACCATATTAGTCGTTTATCAAGCAAAAACTCAATATTTTGCTAAGCATTTAATGTCATACAATCACAAAAACAAAAGGTGCTTGCTTTTCTCCATTTCATGTCATCCTAGGCCATTTTCAGACAAGAAATACGTAACATTGCTAGCTACATTTATCTGTTACAGTGATGGCATTTTGGTACTCATAAATAGATGTCTTTTATGCAATGTCCCTTATGGCTTTATTCAGACATGGCAACATATTTACGGTAAGAGCTGTGTGCTTGAGCAATATTTGGCACCTGATGCGGAAAGGGGGAGCAGAGAGAGATAGACAGACACTTAAAGCGTAACTCTCGCCAAAATGCAACCTAGGGTCTTTTTGTGAATGTACCCGAGTCAAACTTTCGTTTAAAAGCATAATTAGGACGGAAACGCCACTTTTAAGATTAACCGTATTTTCGGTCAAATGGTCTTTTGAATGGGAGTGCTAGGGGCACTACTATGATAGCATCGAAATCAACATTTTTAAAAACACTAAGAAGGCTCGACACAACATGAAACTTTGCTCGAAGTATCACCAGGGGCTCTACACATGAACTCCAGCATTGAGAACATTGTTTGTGTACCCAGAGTTTACTAAAAAGAAAGGTTTTGAACGACTTACGACAACAACGTAGTGGTAACACAGTGGAAAAATACATTTTCTCTTTCTTAAAACTGATCGCTGCAGAGGTGAGCCAGGACACAGAAATCACAATCAAATTATAGTATATGTTTTAATTACAGAAGGAAAATATGTAGTGATAGAAGGTTTTTGCAAAACACCGACATCCAACAGCCTCATTTCTTTGGTAACCTGCTGTTGTTTTTAGGTCAACAACCCCCTTTGATCTCTCGCTATAGTAGGCAAGCCACACAGCCAAGACGACAAGAGATGGTGAGGTAGAGAGATAAGAGCTGTGAGCACACTGATCTTGTCTATTATTCAGGGGGAATGCATGGATAATGTGTTACATATTTTTTGTTAACTGCAAAAACCCTGTGCCTCCAAGTCTGACAGTTTAAAAACCTAGAGGGGCACTCAGATATTGTAGGACTAAAGATAAGAGTTGTAAACACACTGATCTAATTTGAAAATCAGGGGGATTAGCACTTAATACACTGTTCTGCCTGATACTATTACAGATAAGCCTTGGTAATTTGAGGTATTTTACTCAGGACATGATCTAGAAATTATTGGTAGGTTGTAGTATCATCCCACCAGAGTTAAAACACTATGTAGATTATTCAGTGTTGTCAGGTGTGTGCTCTCCCCCATTCTTTATCTCTGAACAGTAAGCCTTTCTAGTCTGTCAGTTGACATAAGAGTTTGGTATGCTTGCTGTTGTCAAAACTGGAGGCAGTGCCAAGATGTGGACTTGGGTACACTGAGAAACAGCTAACTTTAAGCAAACTCTGGCACGGAAAATTACATTTCCAATAATATGGTTCTATACGCCAAAACTGTGAGGTCTGGAATCATCCCACTTTTGTCAAGAAGGTCAGTTATGCCAGTAATGTAGTATTATTGGTACAAAGTATTATTTAGTAGAGGCAGTGTGTACTAATGCAGCACCAAACTCTGTGGAAAAATGAAATCAGAGTTAAATTGTCCCTTGACCCATCTTGTGACTCGCAGTAACAAAGCTTGTCTTTTGTGAAAAACAAAGCAGAAGAATTGCTGGTGGAAATGCCATGGTAACCATTGCTCACCATGTTAACATTTCAGCATTCCACATTGAGGCTGTGCACAAGCTTAAATGTTCTTCACTCATCTAGTTAGGTTTATCTTGATGGTTCAAAATAAGATTTTATTAGGATCTTAACTACTCGTCAGCGTTCAAAAATGTGGATGTTAACCTTTTAACACATCCTTTGATCATTCATTTGGTACACAAAACAGTACAATTAACCAACCAGGATGATCTGTATACAAGGGCATTCATTCTAATATAATAATGATCTAGCTACGGCAAGCTTGTCAGGCTAATTTGGAGAAGCATATGTGCCATTACATCGTAGATAACTTGGAGCATAGAATAGAATATAATAGAATATTTGTCAGGCTGGATCAACACAGTTTATCTGCAGAGAAAGCGTCACGCGTCTACTCCCTGCCTCTCAGAAATAATTGCCTGTGCTCTGGCATGGGTCCAGGCCAGGGTGTTTTATGATTTTATTAGCGTGTTTGGCCACGCCTCATCAGCATTCCTGCCCGTGCTAATGAAACTACAGCGCACACCCACATAGGCAGGAACCCTTTTATAAACATCCACCTTACAATCAATATGTGCAAGTGTAAGCATTCACATGCGTACACACACCATCAGCTTACAAAAAGTTTGTTCGTTTATAATTATATATATATATATATATATATATATATATATACACACATATATATATATATATATACATATATACACACACACACATAATTTTAGCAACAATATTGTGTCAAATATAGATATTATCTATCTATAATAATACACATTGCATATATATTTTAGAGCAGCAACTCAAATCAAATTTCACTTGAATATATGCTGATGTTGATGCGATTGTCCATCCAGTGCCGACTGGACCTAAAACCCAATAAACGGGTATCCATAAGCACACAACTGCAAACTTCTGTTTTGCCAAAGGTAATTAAGAAGTCTGTCAACAAGCTGATAACTTCCTGACAACTCCCTTCAACCTCTGCTTCCCTTCCTCGGGCCACACTTCCTCTTTGCCCTGTGCCAGCTATCTCCCTTTTTACATTCATCATCTTTGTTTCTGATTCCTTCAAAGGGTTTATTAATTTCCTCTTTGCTACCTCTCCACATGAATCGCAATATGGACTAGTGCAATATCCAAACGCGGGGGGGGGGGGGGGCAACATTTGTTTAAAGCAAAATATGTGTCAAACCATTCTGAGTTCTGAGTATTGGCCTACAAATCGTATCCTACAGACTAAAGAAAAACCTTTTTTTTTGTACAGATCCTTGCAAAAATCACACTATAATCATTTTAATTTTAATATTTTTAAATGAAAAGGAGAATAATGATCCAAAAATCATTATTTCCTCTAATATTGTGAATCATATCACAGTCGCAACATCAATAATTGCAATTAGATATTTGCCATCGTGCAGCCCTAATTACTGTACATGGGTGTCCCAAACCCATCTAAGTGGTTGCATTTCAGCCAAATATAAAGGCATACTTCAGTAGATTGGTTTTGGATATATTATGCCTACTCAAATTCCATGTCTTTCTACAGTTTACCACATTGTGCTCTGTCTTTGCCAGCTGTCCTATATGTTATACATGTATATTGCCTGCAATTTGTGATACCAAGGCATACGTTACTTACAGGCAGCTAAAATGTCTTTTAATGGAGGGAGAGCTGATCAATTGTCACACATACCTAACATAAACTGGATTTGCTTAACCTACCAATGCCCTGTCTGTGCACATTGTTTTACAAATTAAAAACATCTGAAAGGGACAGGGTCAGGCGCAAATAACTATCAACCAGTAATATGAAAGTTAGGGTGTATTTCTTGTGTTTCCATCCATCTTGTGGCCTTTACTTTGAGCTTCATCTCAAATTGGTTATCTACACTACTGTATGTCTTTACAGCTTAACATCAGTCAATAAGTTATGTGTTTATGTTTACAAACAGGTTAGCCAAACTCAAGGTTGCATATTGTATTTAGTTTTCACTGAAAAGAGCTTCACATGAGCTGAGAGTCTACAGAAACTTTAGGGGACTTTTCAACGGCGTGGTTTAACAAAAGTCTGGTGTACCATACATAAACACATCAGCACTCTATTATTGCCTTTCCCGTTCTAATCCCATATGTTTATTCTATTCCCCTTTGGTTCCATACTGGGTAACACAAAGTGGTATACAAATTCTAATAATTAGGCTGCTATCAACGTGAAACAAAAAAATAAAAATTCAATGTAACTAAAACACAAAATAATCCTCTCTGAAACTGCCTATTTTAAGGGTTAGCTCCGTTTAAGCACTGCTGTGGGAACAGTGGATGTAAGCAGGAACACACAAGATTTAAAAAAAAATGTTTTTAATACAAGCAGTATTCTCAGCTTTCTGAGAAGGATGAAGCAGATAGGGAGGAGGGAAAGAGGGAGAGAGTCAGACAGAAAGCTAGCTGTCTCTGTGACAATTTAAAAACATGATTTGCCTAGCTCTGGGAGGGAGGATTAGGGACTGGACTGCTCTTTAACACACACACACACATATCTTGGCTTTCTAATCCTGGAACACATTAACAGCCATAATTACACAGCTACAAAAGATTAGTGTTGCAGTGAAATGACTGAGTGATGGGAAGAGAGCGAGAAAACTACACAGAGAAACAAATACAAAGAGAAAAGAGGGGATGGGATGAGATGAAGCAATTTAGGAGAATACATGTTCTCCATCCCAGAGAGGAGGAACGAGGGAGAGGAGAGAGACAAGGAGGAGGCAGTCAAAGGAGGCGAAAGGAGAGTTATGAAAAAGTGAAAACAAACAAAAGGAGAATATTTAAAATGTCAAAACAACAAACAAGGAGAAGAGAGAGAGGCCAAAACTATCACAAAACTGGGAAGAATGAGGGCGGAAGGAGAAGTAAAAACAGAAATTACAAAGGGGAATGTAAACATAGTAAGAGGAGGAGAGACTGCAAAAGGCTGACAAAGGTGTGGGAGAGAGTAGGAAGAGAGAAAGAAAACAGAGAAGACAAAGAAGAAGAGAAGAAGAGCCGCAGGACGGCAGAACACACACACACACACACACACACACACACACACACACACACACAGTGCATGTGCTTAACAAGGCATTTCATTCACACATGCAGGAAGCAAACTATTTAAACACTCCGAGACCTAATCGATAGAGCAGGGAGGTGCTTCATTACACACATCGCTGCTGCAGGAAAACACACCTGGAGCACTCACTCGGTCTCTCAGTGAACATTAATAACAACTAAAATGTTGCTGCTCTTGTGTTAGACATGAGGTAAACTGCACCGCAACATGGTTTGGTGGTCTGGTTTTTGGTACAGTAAAAGGTAATTTGATTGATGAGATATCTGTGTGAGCAGGCACGAGAAATTGTTCGTAATATCACTTCGATTCGAAAGGGAGTTAAACGATTTGAGCACTCCCTACGTAGCTTTACGTCTCTGTACTCTGTGTCGTAGCTCAAATCACAGTAATGAGGTTACAGTCTGATCATTCAGATTTTGAGTGGATTACAAACAGAACAACATGATGGTTCCCCACAAATGTTAAATGTTGTTGAGGGACAGACAGCTTAAATTGTTAACGGCTAACGCTATGTGCACTTGTTGAAAATGGTAAAAGTTTCAACAAGATCAACATTTGTGGTCTATGCAGTATGATGTGCTCCAGTCAGTAGTGCACCACGGGAAGTTAAAAGGCCATCTCCTAGCAATAGACCTTTTACAGAGCTGACATTTTGACTTGTCAGAGCACAAAAAGCACATGTGAAACAAATGTTTATGGCTCAGTTCCATCAAGTGTTCCGGTAAGCTGTGCCAGTGAGCCAGTATGCACAATACCAGGACCCTGGAACTAGCTGAGATAAATGCAACGCCGTTGTTTTAATGTTATCAATAACACCTGTGCTTTTCCTGCTACGCCATACCAATATGAGTGCCATGAAAAAGCAGGTCCTCAGATGTCAATCAAGATGTCCCCCCCCCCCCCAGTCTGACACCCTGCTTGAAACATTTAAACTCTAAACTAGATATCTTTACTTCTAGGCTTAATAGAGTTATCTCATAAAGAAGAGCAGGAGGAAGTGTTCAAAGAGGAAGAAGAGTTAAAATGAAAGGGAAGCGAGGGTTCCAGCTATGTGGAAGGTAAAGAGGAGATGTAACTTGTGAGAAGAAAATGATGACAAGATGAAGAGGGCAAAACACAATGAGCACTCAATGGGGAGGTCTGACGTACGGGTAGATGAAGGCAGATTAAGAGGCAAAAAAGTAGAGTGAGCAAGGAAAAGAGGGTGAGAAAAAATGAGTCGATCTACAAGTGCTGTTTCTGTGTCTGTTCCACATAAACACAAACACACACAGCATTGACATCTCCCACTCAATCGCAACTGAGGCCATCTATCTATATGACTGGTGTGCTCTTAGAATAATGGAGCCAATATGAAGCGACTCACTGAGAAGATCTGGTCGTTTGATGGGGTCACGAGGTTCCTGCCCTGAGAGCAGCAAAGGGAATCAACAGCAGTCATGAAGGAATCACAAGAGGGAGTCATTTGCATTTTACATTCACAACTAAAGTGGTAACGACTCATGCCTGCTCCTGTCTGGACCATCACAATTCACATCAGATATGCTTTTAATTTTTTATACAGCAATTATGGAGATCTGGACCTCCATGGCTTTGTCTAATTTCCCAAGACTTTGGGATGTGAAAATCATATGGCCCTTTCATGATATAAAAATGACAGAGAATTTGATTATTTTAAGACTTTGGGGAAAACCTCAAATGTTATGAAAGTGCGGTTTCATAAAAAGTAATCTCGTCTCATTCCTACGCCTTTCAGGAGTCCATAAAAATCTTAACAGTTTATTACAAAACTATTTCTGACAATGAATAATAACTGATGGCTCGAAGGTTAAATCGACTCAAAACGAGTTTAAATTACATTTTTGTTCATGTCCTTGGACTAGTTGGTATCAATGAAAGTGAAACTTATTCTATAACTGCAACAACTGCCACTGAGATGAATGAGCTGCAATGACATGAGAGAAACATCCACCATAACTGCCTTGTAAGGTGATGTACAAGGTGAGTACATTTTGAGATGTATATGACACAATGTCAGTCCAGTTAGTTTCAAGTCATAGTATATTAGCAAGCATCAAAACCTGCAATGTAAACATTCATGGCAAGTATTGTTTTGGTACCAAAAGTCCAGTATTGTACTATTGTACCAGTCACAACACATCTAAAGAAATACCCGGTCCTGACTGGATACATGTGTCATCTCTTTCAAAAACATCTGCATTTATTCAAAAAACAGTATCTTATTGGGAAAACAACAATATTTGTATTATAAGGCTGCATATCCCTCAAAACCGTTTACTGATGTTTGTACATTGAGTATAAATAGTTTGTTAAAATAATAATAAACACCTTTGCCTGGATGTGGAGCAGCTATACCAAATCACAGGTCTATGTCACAACACTGCCTATTCTCCCAAGAGACCAATTGTCAGTGCTAATAGGTGCATTTCAAACTTATGAACGGTACCTGTTCCAGGAGTTTTCTGTATCTCTGTGTTGCTTGCTGGATGAGGTCCCTCACAGTCCACCCCTCCTTGCAGGGCACCACCACACCTGTCTGCCCAAATGTCACTGTCACTTTCATTATAGAACACTCCACTTCATCCAAGATGCAGGCCCTCTGGATGTGGGTGATGATGAACAATGGTGGTAATGATGCAAAAAGGCTCCAAAGGCTCCAAACTGTAGAATCCCCCCCAAGCAAGTCTTGATAAAGAGTCAGGGATGTGACCAAACAGATAATGCAAAACAATAATGGGAGAAATGCAGGGCTGATAGTGAGTGGCTTGGGTTGCCTCAAAACTCTCACTCAAAACCAACTTCTTCAAAAGTCACACAGCTTGTCAAAGTGGTCCAGAGTCAATACAGCTCTTATCTACTAACTCTGTCAAATGTATTAACTGTATGTCCATGACATTCCTACCGACTTTTACAGCCACAACTCAAGGTGATAATGATGACACGAGTAGCTAAGTACATCCGTCTCCGATATTACTTTCTCATGCTATTGTCGTGAGGGTTATCGCTCCTTTTCTCATCTCCTCGGGAAGAATATAGCAAGTGTTGATACCATTTAGTTAAACTTGTTCAATTTCCAGAAACGTTAAAAAATACTGCAGCCTTTTTCATGGTGGAGAGTAGCTGGTAAACGGGAAGTGTGTGTCATGTCATTTCTCACCGAGTTTTAACTAACGCTAACTACAGTAACCTTACAGTATAGCTAGTTAACTTCACTTTCCAATTGGCTAGCTGTCTGTCTGCTAGCTCCACTTGGCTAAAAATGATTAGCTTGATACTGTAACCTGGTGCGGCTAAGATAACAAGCCAAGGATGAAAGCTTTCAGTTTGCCACAAACATTAACGTTAGATATCCTCACGCCCTTCTCTATTATATCAGGTGATGTGTTTTGACGGATGGACACAGGTTTAACGTTATCCAAACTTTCACATCAGAGTTAGCATGCTGAGTCCTGCGCTAGCTAACGTTAGCCACCTTAGCTGAACTTTGGAGGGAGGGATGCAGTCGCTCGTGCATCATTCCATAAGTTTTTCCTCTCGCAAGTTTACTTCTTCCAAGCGGGCAGTAGCATCCACTTCATCACCGACGCACACAGTATGGCAACGTGAACGTTATTTTCACATTCGGGGACAAGCCGGAGACGAAGTTAAACAGTAAACAGACCACGGCGGCACTGTATGTTGGAAAAGTTTTGGGATTCCTTCACTGCCGTCCGTCCGCTCCTGGCCAGTTCCTGACCAGCTCCTCCACCTCTTGTTGCTGTCACTTTCTTAAAGGGGAAGTACTGTAATTATTGCTATAATGAAAGAGTTAAGAGATAATGCACAGTTCATAAATCCACATTCTCCGTTACAGTTTTGCTCAAACAGCAAGATATAATGTGAGGGGGGGGGGGTCAACACCACTAGTGATAGAAGAGTGATTTATTTTAATCTACCCGGATAACATTTTTAAAGCACACAACAACTGCTGCAGTGGTGGAAAACATACTCAAACATGTTATTAACATAGCAGCAGTAATGTAATGCATAAATACTTGTGACTTGTTCCATTTAGTTGCTTCAGTTTCAGGGTCCTGGTATTGTTCATGCTGGCTCACTGGGACACTGACATGGCTGACTGGGACACTTAAACAGAACAAAGCCATTGTTAATGTTATTAGTAACACTGTGCTCCTCTCTTATCATATGGTTTTTCTTCTTCTATTGTTTGTTTGTATATTTTCTTTGAATGTTTTTTTCCCTTATTGTCCCTTAAAAAAGGAAAACATCAATAAAATATTAGTCATAAAAAACAGACTTTTATTGTAAATAAATAGTAATAGATCATGCTTTACCTTTGTAAAACCTAGAGTTGGCATGCATTCAGTGGCAGTCACAACCGTTTTTAGCGTATAATTTAAAGTCAAAGCTATAATTTTGGGGGTTCACATTAATACAGCAGACAGTCAAATTTGAGTCTCTTACAGTTCTTGAAACCTATTCAAACCCCTTCTACTGGCTGACACCAGCTCAGCATTATAACGTTGAAGCCAACAAAAATACAGTATATTTACCAAACATTTTGGCTTTTCAAAGTTTGATTCATCTTCAAAGAGGAAACCCCTCCCTTTGAGGTGGAGTTTGGCTTTGTAATTAGCAGCTCAAATGTATGCATGTGTATGTCTGCTAATTGATTTGGGCTAGGTTTAGTTTCTGGGTCACTGAATTCCATTGCTTCTAATGAACCCCAGGGGAGGAGGAACATTGTGCATGCATGCATTTTTTTCTCCTTATTCATTTGGTGAAAGTTTGAAAGTACACTTGAGTAATCATTTAGGATATGATTTTTCAAATGATTGCATTAACTGCAAAGTTGAAGAGTAAGAGGAAAACCACTTTTTTTCTCTTTTTTACATCTTGTTTATAATTCTATAAACAACATGAATATATCATTAATGACAATGTTGGAAATATTCACAATAAAAAAAACTGCAAATAGGCCTCATAGGCACTTGTATAGAACAGAGCTATCCATGTTATTAGCAACACCAATGCTTTTCCAACAATAAGTCAGTCAAAATGTCTGCCTGTCACTATCAGATCTGTACCGGAAACCAAATTTGTTCAGGTCCGTAACTGACTTGGTTAGGTTTAAGGAAAGATCATCGTGATCCAACATTGTGGTTTGGGTCAAAATGACTACTTAGTTAAAGGGATATGTTGCCAATTTCAATCCAGCTTTGTGTCATCTTTGTGTGGGCAGTGCAAATCAGTAAAATACCTCTTTAGGGGACCTTCTTCGTCATGGTTACAATACCAGTATCTCCTGAGTTAAAGTTTGATACTTTGTGGACCCACCAATCCATCCTCCCAATGTGGACCCTGAACATGTGTTGTTAACATACTGTACATATGTGACAGATATTGGCATACAAAAACAACAGTAACCTGTAACCAATGCTGTTTGACATACAGCATACACACACTATATGTTTTATATTTTTTAGAACAGTAGGTCTATTTGTCGACAGCTTGATCTGACTTTTTTCAGCCAACCCCCTCACCCAATCTTAATCCAGCAGCCAAAAACAGGTTCCCGTTTTGGTTTTATTTATCATTCATATGTTCTGCTCATCTACCTCATGTATATTTTCAATCTTACGATTACAATATTGTTATTAATATTTCACCATTGCACTGAACTGCCTTGCCCTATATTTATATTTAAATCTTAAATCTCAGACCATACTGATATTGCACTATTCCTTCCCTCTCTTCAATTGTTATTGTATATTTTTTGTTAATTTCTAAATTATGTTGTATTGTTATTCTGTATACTTAACAGTGTATATATATATATATATATATATATATATATATATATATATATATATATATATATATATATATATATATATATATATATATATATTCTTACTGTCCTTTCTGTTTTTATTCTTATATGTTAAGTGAGTGGTGTACTTTGAGAGCAAAGATTAACCAGAGTCAAATTCCTTGTTTGTTTACGCAAACCTGGCCAATAAAGCTGATTCTGATTTATATATATACACACTTGTATTCAAACCTTGATCCATATGGTTGCTCATTCCCTCTCCTCACCCCATATGGTAAAATCCTAACCTCAGCAGTGTGTTGTGCCTCCTCCATTATGAACTGTTATGAACCACAGTGAACATGCTAGGATGTGAATGCTCCCCTGCTGTTGGGCCAGATGCATGCAGACCCTGGCAAACAAATCAATATGTGTAGTAGAACATGTTCTGCTGTTTTTTTTAAAGGAGGAAAAAAGGAAAATGGCCAATGGGAGAGAGGAGAGCATCACAAGACACATGAAGGATGGAAAAACACACACAGGGTGCACGCACAGTTCATACTGTACATGAAAGCACTTAATTACACAAGCACATCATCTTTTGTCCTTCATAAAGTCTTTCCATCACCCCTACTACTGAAATAACACTGAATTAATAATGTTGAATATCATGTACCTATAGTTTCCATGCATCATCCATCATGCTTTTAAATCACCCCAGGCAGGCTCAGAAAGTATTCAGAAGTGAGAAGGAGAGTGGGGCACATCTGGTGTAAGACATCAGGGGGCCACATACACAATAATACCCACAAACACTCATTCCTCAACTATAATTCCATGGCTTGATGTCGATGTATATACTCCCTTCTTGGAGGTTTGTATTGGACCATACAGGCTCTCTCCTATTTAATGGTTAAAGCCAGCTTTCACTTAACCAGGGCACATGAGACACAGACAGACATTTGGTTGGAAAAGGCATAATAGATGGTAAAATACCATGTTTATATATTTAAAGTATATTTAAAAGATACATGTGCAATACTGACCATGATAAATGCATGATTAATAGGCTGCATATACAAACACACACCACTATGTTCAAAGCATCCGTCCTAAGGGACAGCAAAAGTAGCAGTAGCATTGTGGACAATAATGATGATAACCATTATAACAGCTTTCACCTCTCTGTTGATGATGTCCCATAAATAACAGTGGAATAAGCCTTCTTCTAGCTGAAACTATTAAAGACAAAACTTAACTCAAGAAGTCACTCGATTTGACTAATCTTGCTTCATGTCTGCTGGATGTGTAATTAAGCAACACATTCACCATAACAACTTTGTAAGGTAATATTATGTCAATGTATTTTTTAAAGCTTGTTGCCCCACTCCGAAGTGGCCATAATGAATGCAGATTCAATCTCTGAACCCATCGGCTATCGTTCTGATGATGATTTAGCCTCTAGGCCAATGTTTCTGGGGTTCCGGCATAGCCAGCAGATATCCGGGCCAAGACTTCCTCTTCTGTGAGCTGGTAATTGTTTAAAGTCCAAATTAGCAACCAGATCTAGGTCCAGATAACACTTTGGCTAATCTCTATAAACAGATATATGCATGTGAATGCAGATAAAAAAATAAAGCTAATATAAAGCTAAATCATCGTCAAATGGTAGCCCATAGTTTCCAAGATTGCATTTCACTGCTTTCATATGCAGATATCTGTTTATAGAGAAGAATGCAAATTTGAAGTTGCAACCCAGGACTTCATAGTCAGCCATCAACCACTGCTACAAAAAGGACACCTCTTTTTGCATCTGTGAAAAACAATCTCCTTTACCATCCCCACATGAACATGGTAGTTAGCTCTTCCTTTAGATCTCAGTTATATAGTTTCACCTACAGTACCCCTTTTTTATTGTGAACATATGACCCCCAGAAAGTCTTTATGGCCCTAAAATCCATTATCTTAATAGGATGCATTGCATAGTGGTTGGCAAAAGAATAAACTTCTATTGTAAATGACATGTTTTTGCTATAAAGAATGCATGTCAATTGGTCCTGTATTTCAATGTCAGTGTCTTAAATAATGCCTTCTTCATCTTAATGCTTTTGTTTGTGTGGTGCTTATTTGTTGTCTTCATTTTGTCCTTTGGTCTCCTCACATTACTTAGCCTGCTCTGTGTTGCATTCTAAATCTCCAAATCTCATCAATAAATTATACTACCAAAATGAATGAGTGCTCAACATGTTATATGTTACTGAAAGATTTTTTCACCCTGCAGACTGGTTTTTGGTGTGTGTGTGTATGTGTGTGTGTGTCCAGGGCCATGTGTCAGCCACAGATACAGACGGATCGATACTAGGACTTGTCAGCGGGGAGATTTCGATCAGTCCACACCCCTAAATCCTGAGTCCCGCATACACACATATACACACAAATGGTCACACCCCATATCCCACTGCACTGTGAAAAAAATAGCAGACCCATCCACCACACACACACACACACACACACACACACACACACACACACACACACACACACACACACACACACACACACTAGTAGCAATAGTAGCCTGGTCTATCATCTCTTATCCATCTTAAATGTGTCACACAACACATGTACTAGCCTTGCTTCTATCCAGGGCAGAGTAAAAAACATTTTTAGCACCACTGACAATCCTGGACTTATTATAGATGCGTGGATGGATGCATGGATTGATGGATGGATGGATGGATGGATGGATGGATGTAACTATTTGAAATGGGAAAATACCATGGAACTCAAAAACGAAAGTAAACTTATTCTACACAGAGCAGTGCCATTCCTTTGTTTGATGTGCTAGTGTTGCACAATATATTGCAACTAAGTGATGAAGAAGTGATTTAAGGCCAGGCGTTTCAGACTTTTCATGTGACTCAATTAAAATGGTTTCTGTCTTGATAAATTTGTGAGTTCCAATTAATAACTCTGCGACTTTGCTTTATACTATAAATAATAAGCCAAAGTATAGTAGTAGTATTTCGTTTTTTTTTTTTTTTTTCATTTAAAATAGCAATTTAGTTTTCCAGGATGATTTATAGTAAGGAACTGTTTTACTTTTGTGCTCCACATTTCTCCACATGTGTCTTTGAAAATGCTTACAGTACAACAATCTAAATTCATGACTAACTGATGGGAAGAGGTCAGGTTTTCCTGTGGCAGCTGCATGTTCACCTGGGCCTGTGGTGTACCAGACTACTGGCTCTAACCTTGATTAGATGGTAGTAGTAAAGGAGAAATTACATTGACAAGGAAACAAAATGAAAAAAGGAAACATATTGGGCCATCTACTTCAACAACTTAGGTAAAGTAAAACAATGACTAAAGGTTCATCATGAAGAACAGCAAAACGATGCAAAAGAAACCCTTTTTTTTTTTTTGGCATTGATACCTCAGAGAATTTGAGAATACAAAACTCTTGTTAGAGAGGGTCAGCATCAGTGATGACAGCAAAACAGTTTCTTTAATTATACTTTTGCTTACATTACAGCAGGCCTGAAGTACAAATGTCCATGATTAACATTTCCCATGAACATTGCTTTGTTTCTCCATCCAGGCTGCCAAACATGTGGACGATATTTGTGTCAAGACAGAGAAACATACAGGGAAAGAACAAGACTGAGAAAGACAAAAACAATGGGTTCTTCTGCATGTACCTCAGTAAATGTAACACTCTTTTTTTCCTTTAAAGCAACTTCCTCACATGAAAATTACAAATTTGTGTTATTTAATGTTAGATGTAGCTTTTCTAACTTCAGCTAATTTCAGAATGTTTTCTATACTGAAATATCACCTTTCAACATCATTCAAGTGAGCTTCTGTATTTCACACCTATCAGTTTGATTGTTAGCAGGTGTTAAAATATGACAAAACACCTGTGAAGATGCACACACACTCTCACCTACCACAAACTGAACCTGAACACACCTTGATTTGCACACACACACACACACACACACACACACACACACACACACACACACACACACACACACACACACACACACCTCTGGCTAATAGCGCAATTAACACACTGTCACGTCAGAAAATCTGAGCCCACTGAATCCACCTGTCTCCAAGGAGGATGGCGAAGAGAGAGGAAGTAATTGATACTATATTCACGGAAAGCTACTTTGAAAACTAATTATGTGTGTATAACAAGCAGAGAATTATTCCGACAGCTCCTGAAACCTATTAGTTGTGGGGACCGGGAGGTGTGTGTGTGTGTATGTTTGCATGTGTGTATTTTATCATGTGACTGTGCTGTGATCTCTCAATTCACCGCTGATGTAACAGATCAAAGTCACAATGCACCAAGGCAGTCTATGACTCAACTGGGTACAAAAAACTTGTTTTACAGTATGTAATTTACTTGCTTCTTTTCTATATCTGTTACTTATTAAGCATCTCTTTCAAATTGGGAAATGGGCTTTAGTGTCATTGGATCTAATGAAAAGAAAAAAAGATTCAATACTTTCTGGCTCCCCTATCTTTGTCTGTGGCAAGCCCATTCGCTTGGGGCTGAGTGCCACAAACTTACTGAAGATGTAAATCTTTAGAATAAATATGTAGTCTTTTTAAAGGGTTCAGTAATATCCTAAAAGAGCTGTGTGCTGTAGCTTTTAGCAAACACTACTCAAACAGGAGTAAATAGTGCACTTGTTGGGTATTTTCAGCCATGGAATAATACACATTTTGTACATTAGGGAGTATTTATAACAGCAAATGATGTATGTGGGATGGACTCAAAATTAACTAGGGTCCATATAATGAAGGAACATGTCACCCAGTGCAATGTTGTGTCTCAATGACTTGATTTAAATATACTTTTTAACAGTGGACTCTATGGCAAAGAAACATTTGCTATATCAGGCTACATAGGCAATACTTATTGTAATACTTACTATACTTATCTTGTTAGAATATTCAATTTATTGTTGGTTTTGTTCTTCTCATTGGATTTGGTGATGATACAAAATATGGTGAATATCACCAGCCTGGTCCTTTACACAATACAAATTGTATTTGCCTTTTCAGTGCAATACGAATGGGATGTGAGCTGATGAATA